>NC_056739.1:1055609036-1055759036 GCF_019279795.1 Protopterus annectens
TCAAGGAGGTGTGAAGGGCACCATCCTGAATGGGAAAAGCAGAAAGGAGAAGGGAGCAGAGGCAGTTGATTGTAGGAAACGTACCTCAGTCCCAACCTACACATTACAGTACTAAAAAAAGAAAAAAAAAACTGTCCCTAAATGTAATACTCTGTAGACAGTGTGTGCCAGTTAGTGGTTATCTTTTTTTTTTTTTTTTTTTCACTAATCAAAGGATACTGTTTGTTTTCCATTTGCATTTGTAGTTTTGGCAAGTTATTGTTCAAGTAAGCGTGTTGTCATCATGCAGGCATTGATATAATGTGGATCAATGTTTCTGAAGTTTGACATTTAATATAATTGTATCTACGTGTCTGTGTATATATATATATATATATATATATATATATATATATATATATATGTGTGTGTGTGTGTATGTGTATGTATATATATATATATATATATATGTGTGTGTGTGTGTATATGTATGTATATATATATATATATATATATATATATATATATAGTGTATAAAAATAAGTATAGTTTTATACACATACACACACACACACACACATATATATATATATATATATATATATATATATATATATGCACACACACACACACACACACACACACACACACACACACACACACACACACACACACAAAATGTATTTATTTATTTATTTTTGGTGTGGGTTCATTGTGTTGGGATGCTATCCTGTTTCATGATTCTACTTCCAATTTTTAGGAACCATTTGTAATCCCTTGTGTTGTATTACATTCTGGTTGTTTTCGATAGTGCCCTGTTTTGTGGTTTCACTTCCACTTCTTGAGATTTTGTTCACATGGTTCAGTTCAGAACAAAGTGCCATACTTCCTGCCTGTTAAGTTCTAGGTTCTAAGTTCTAGGGTTTTAGGTACTAGTCCACTGGTTCAGCATTCTGTCTTTAGCCTTGTTATGTTTGTTGCTGCAAAGCTGCAGACCCCATTCTAATTCTAACTCTCCCAAGTCCATCTCCCACTTTCTTCCTATGATTAAAATTACTGGTTTCCTAAAAGATTTTTAGACCTAAAGACAAAAATATGGAGCCACAGGATATCAAGTGGTGTCTAGCTATGAGAATGTGTTCAGGAACACCTGAGTGCCCTGGCTGTGCCTTGGAGATGCATATAGTTCTGCTCGTTGTCCCATATGAAAAACATTTCACACAAACAGCATTTTAGAAAGGGCATTACATTTGTACATGCTGGCTTTTTCTGTTGCACTTTATCCCAACAGGAATCATTTTGTGCTCGACTCCTTACTTATTTATCAGCTTTCCATTCCATTTACTTGACAGCAGAAGGAAACAGTAAGTTTTTTTTATTTGCCCTTTTAAGTGCATTTAACATTCTACCCTCCTCCATCCTAATCTTCACTTTTCTTTCTTTATCCACTTGATCCATGCCATCTTGAATGCCTCTGTGAGTTTCTCCTCTATCGTCTATTTTGGTAGTGCACTAGTGCACTCCATGTGTCTACTGTGGATCTTCTAAAGGGTTTGTCCAAGGCTGTCATACAGGTTCATAGGTAAATAGTAGACTAGTGACAGCCATGCTTTCCAAATGTGAAAATCAAACTCTATACTTTGTGTCTGTAAGATAAGTACCTTAACCACTCAGCCAAGGCCCCCAGCCCCTTAAAAGGTGCATGTTTAAGTTTAACATGTTTACAGTATATAACATTTTTAGTTTTTCTGTTAAGCTTATTGTTTTGAAACAAGGTGTGAATTCAAGAATATGTGCATTAGCTAAATGTTTTGACCAGGGAGAACTTTTAATAATCTGTGGGGGGATTCATTAGTTCATAGGTTTATACATGGTAGCTGCCATTCTGGGCCATTTTAAGGCTACTCATTTTCTCTTTCAGTGGTGAGAATCGAACCATGTACCTTGTGACTGTGAGGTAAACATCTTAACCTTTGTACCAACCCCCCTACACCTGGAGATAACTTTCCTGAATTCAGGAACAGCTCTATCACAGTGCTTTTGCTGTCTACTAATTCAGACAGGTTATGAAGTGTGGATCTTCCTTGACTGATAAGTATTGTGTTATTATTATTTTTTTTATTATTATTGTTAATTACTGCAGTGGTGGTGTTGTGGTAGCGTTGTCGCCTCACAGTTAGACGTTGCCTGTTCGATTCTCAGTTAGAGCGTCTTCTGTGTGGCGACATGCGTGAATGGGCGTTCCTTCGTTGAAGGTTGTGCGTTGGGCCTGGCAAGCCAGCATGTCAAAATCTACTGCCAATCATTAGCGGACCGGAGGTCCGCTGTGGCGACCCCTAATCAGGAAAAGCCGAAAGAAACCAACATTGTTAATTAGTGTTGCAGTTTGCATAGGTTTAAATACTATGTAAGGTAATGTAATTTTGTTGGAGGAGACCCACTTGCAAGACATCATTTATTTGCAAACGCACTCTATTATGCATCAGAGGGATGTTGCCTGAAAAACTTGGGCCAGAAATAAAACTTCTCCCTTACTCCAACACTACAAGGAACTCAGAAACATGTGCAAAAAATTTGTTCTCGGAGATAAAAAAAAACTTTCTTTGCCTCCAATCAAAGTAGCCCTTAGGGCAACCCCAAAAAATTCTGGTCTGGCATAAATAAAATCCTCCTACCCCAGCTCATTTCCTCTTAATACCACCTCAGAGACTGCTGCTCTCTTAAATAAATACTTTATTGAAACGATCCAAAAACTAACTCCAAATAACTGTACTGCCTCCTCTCTACTCTCTCATCCTAGTCCTCCTTCCACTAATACATTCCCCCTACAACCAGTTCCCACTGCCTTTATCAAATCGCAACTAAATAAACTTGTTGACAATCTCCCTTCCTACTTCCTTAAAGTAGCTGCCAGTGCTATTGCTTACCCTGTCTATATTCTTATTCATTGTTCTATTACTGAATCTTTTGTCTCCAGACATATGGAAATCCTTTTACACAATCCCTCTTCACAAAGGAGGTAACTCCACTGACCCATCCAACTATTATCCTATTGCCATACTATCCCCTCTTTCCAAAATTCTTGGTGTGTCCATGCTCAGCTACTTAAACATCTGCTAGATAATGACCTTCTTACTCCCACCCAGCATGGCTTCAGACCTCAGCATAGTACTTCTGCAGCTCACTTTCATTTACCCAAACAGTATCAGAAGCCCATGACAACAACCTACTAGTTTCCTGTCTATTCCTTGACCTCTCCAAAGCTTTTGACAGCATCTCTCACTCTAAACTGATGAACTCTAGACCTTTATCTCTCCACTCCCTCTTTAAGGTGGTTCTCTAGCTACTTATCTAATAGAAAACAGTCCATAGCCTGGAAAACTGTCACCTCCCCATTCCTCCCTATTAACACCGGGGTACCCCAAGGCTCTATATTGGGACCCCTCCTTTTAAATATTTTTACTAACAATCTATCCTCTGCCACCAACTTCTCTACACTCTTACAATACGCCGACGACTCCACTCTTATTAGAACTGCCCACAGCATCCCAGAACTCCTTGCTCTTACCCAAGACACTTTTACATCCATTGAAACCTGGCTCACCGATAATCAACTAATTTTAAACTCAAAGACAAAACTTCTACTTTTCCTTTGTAAAACACTGGCACCACTTAAATCCACTATCTGAATTACCTCCCACAACAAAACCACCATCAGACCAGAACCCTTTACAAAATTACTTGGTGTCATAATTGATGATGAATTAAAATTTGACATATACATCCGTCATTCCCTAAAAAAAAAACACCAGAAACTTGGTCTCCTGTACTGGAATCACAAACTGCTCCAACCTTCCTCCAAACCCTCCTTGGCCCTCTCTCTCTGTTATTACCTTATCTCCTGTTTGCTGCTCCAGTTTTTACCAACTTTCAGTCTTCACCTCTCTCAAAACTAGAGCTAACATACAATAAAATAGCTAGATTTGCCTCCAGTCTTCCTAACAAATCCCACCACTGCATTGCCCTTAAGTCATTATAATGGCCTGAATTCCCTAAAAAACGGTTTCTTTCACAACTGCATATCACACACTCAGTACTTTATAATCCCACTTCCTGTCCCTCCATCTCTAACATTGTGTCCGTCTAGAACCCCAGCCATCAACTTCGTACACCTGATAAATGCTTTCTAGACAATTATAAGCCATCAATAAATATTGGCAAGACCTATATAAGTACTCTGTAGCTCACACCTGGAATTCCCTTCCACTGAAAATTGTAGCTCACACCTGGAATTCCCTTCCACTGAAAATAAGAAGCATCTCTCATCAGCTCCATTTCCAACAAATACTCAAACATGATCTTCTTAACACCTGGTCCTGCCCTTGCCAATCCTGTACCTGACTTCTGACTGATTGCTTCCTATAGTCTGTTTCTGATCACTTCAATTTCTCTCTCTCTCTCTCTCTTTCTACTTGCTTTCTTCTCTTTTTGCTTCTCTAACACTCCCAATTTAAAATATCGACATTCTGCTCCTGTAAATATCCCTACTCAGGACCTATATCTGCTGTTATTGTATTAGACATTTTTGAAACGTGTACATTAATTTAGTTTTATTCTACTTTGTTAATCTTATTTGATGTAATGTCTCTTGTCTATAATACTATTATAATTTTTAATCTTTGTGTTAGTTACTATTTTTTGTTATTGGATTGTCTTGTATATGTATTTGGAGCTTTTCTCCTCTGGTCTCCACTGAAAATGGGTCTTTGGCTCAGTTGGACAAATCAGGTTAACAAATGACAATAAATAAATTAAAAATTTGTTGAGTGGGTTATCCCTGTTGTTCAGATCTGGTTACAAGTCTTGCAGTTTAGGGGATCATTGAACAGCCTATCCCAAATTTTAAGTTGCTCCTAAGCACTGTCTGGTTAAGTGACTTGCTCTAGGTCACACAGTAAGCAAATGAGGGCTGAAGGAATCAAACCCTGTAATATAGGGACTACAGCTCACAGCCGTAACCATTTGCACCAAGTGCTAGACAAGAGGGACTATTTTTTATATTTCTTTTTCATAAAGAAGTTTGCCCACTTCACTGCATGCTTGGAAGAAAGGAAAGATAATGAGGTTATACAAGACCATTCTAAAATGTCTGACATTACTGTACCATAATTCCAACTTGTTGTAATACAACTGTAAAAAAATATAAAAGTGTTGTATTACAACTGCCAGACCAGATCTTGTAGAGGGCAACATTTTGTAACAGTGCACTTTCTACGTAGCAGTATAGTAACACTTCAGATGTGCTCTGACCAAGCTTGAAGAGGTGATCTTGCTTTGTTGTATGAAATTGTTATTAATGTTATACATTTTAATCACTTCATACAATGCTTCTCATCTTGTTTCCTAAACAATGTATCCCATTAGGGTTTTATTTTTTTGATCTGAAGTAGTTAACTTCATTTTATCGGCAACCTGTGGGTATTCGGATCCATATTGGATCCGAGCCGGCAATTTATTTTCTAGCATCTGCTCCAAGCTCCGAGCTCCTCCCCTTATCCATAATGCACCACATCTCCTGCCTTTCCTCAGATCTCGTTTGCCGCGCCATAGTGAGCATCGTAGTCTCCTTTGCTCTGAGCTCAGGGATAAGTAAGTTGAGGTCGGTGGATAGGTTTGGGAAGCGTGTTTATTCGTCAGCGACTTTTTCCATCTGTGCGCTGAACTATTTGGCACATGTTATCCGGCTTTAGCGAGACCTTGTCTCAGAATTCTCTGATTCGCCCCCAGAGTCCTTATTGCAGCAGGATAAACAACTATTCTCTGTGAAAATGTAGACTCTGAAGTTGATATCGAACGCGTCCATGCATCTCCTTTTCCATGCTACGGAAGGAGCGGCTAGGGTGGCTGGGACAGGCGTATCCATGAGGCGTCACGCCTGGCTCAGGTTGTGTCAGTTTGTGGACCCTTTCAAGGCGTCATTTATTAATGCCCCCTATGACGGTTCCTCCCTTTTCGGGAAGACAGTACGTGACACTCTTGTCCAGAGTGAAAAAGATGGGAAGACTTTGTCTGCCATCGGGATCCACTTCTCTAACACTCAGCAGTCCTTTTCTAGGAATCAAAGAGGGAAAAAGAAGATGTGGTTCCGTAAATCTCAGTTTTCCCAGGAGTCTCAGGACAACTATTCTCCTGGAGGCAGAGGGGGGCAGGATCGACGCCGACCCAGAGGTAGAGGGGGTCCTAGGAATTTAGGGTCTAGAGAGCCTTTTTCTGACAGGCCCGCCCAACAGCCCTGAGGGGTTGCCCGACTGTCCTACTCTGGAGACAGTCGGGGTGGGGGGGAGATTCTCATTGCACCTAGCGGCATGGGAGTCCATAACTGCAGATCGTTGGGTGCTACAAATAATATCCAGAGGCTACACTATCCCATTTGTTGCCCCACCGGGGCCTAAAAGACACCTCCTGGATATTCCACCCGCTCACAGGGAGGCCGCAGCTTTAGAGGTTTTAAAGCTACTTCAAAAACGAGCCATCGAACCGGTCCCCTTTGGCCAGTCCGAATTAGGCGTTTACTCCAGGTTCTTTTTATTGCCAAAAAAGACAGGGGGGACCTCAGGCCCATCTTGGACCTGTCAACCTTGAACCTGTCCATCGCCAAACAAAAGTTCCAGATGGTCACCTTACAGTCCATTCTACCTTATCTCCGAGAGTGCGACTGGATGTGCTCATTAGACCTCCAGGACGCCTACTACCATATCAAAGTTCACAGAAGCTCCAGGAAGTTTCTTCGCTTCCGGCTGGGAGCTAGTCACTTCCAGTTCAGAGCTCTACCCTTCGGTCTCACCACAGCCACCAGAGTGTTCACCAAGGTTATGGCAGTCGTAGCAGCTCACCTGAGGCTTCAGGGAATTCAGGTCTTTCTGTACCTGGACTGGCTCCGCTGCGTCCACCAAGCGTCTTCTGTGTCTGGCCCGAAACTACTTTCTTCTCTTGGCAAATCGATTGGGGATTACAGTCAATGTTCACAAATCGCAATTGCAACCAGTACAAGTTCTAGACTTCATCGGGGCACGGCCAGACACTTTGCAGCTAAAAGTTTTCTTAACACCAGAAAGGATCTTACATCTCAGGTGTCACATAGCTCAAATAGTGAACCTCAAATTTCCAAAGGCGAGCGCTGTTCTCATATGTGGGTTCTTCAATGGACTCTAGTGGTCCAATGGTCTTGGCTAGACCTGCCCATGAATTTTCCGATCAGGATCAGTCACACCTGCAGGACGTCCCTCCTTTGTTGCTAAGTTCACCGGAGGTTGAAGCGGGATGCCCCTTCGTGTCATCCCCAGTCCAAGCCACAGTGACCACGGATGCCTCCCAACTCGGGTGGGGGGGACACTGGGAAGGACAGTCCAAGGCATGTGGTTCGAGACAGAGACCAAGTTGCACATAAATGTTCTAGAGATGAGGGAAGTGCTTTTATTGTTGAAAGCCTTTCGCACTGTCCTCACTCTCGGAATGATTGCAATTCAGTCAGACAACATGTCGGTTGTCTAGTATGTCAGCAAGCAAGGGGGAACCAGATCCTATCCCCTGTGTCATGAGGCCATGAGAGTGTGGGAGTGGGCGACTTCCACCGGTCGGTTTCTGATTGCAACGTACATCCCGGGACACTCCATTTTAGCGGACAGATTGAGTCGGGCTATTCTGATGCCGTACGAGTGGTCTCTGAAACAGTCAGTAGCGGAGGAGATATTCCTTGCATGGGGACAGCCTTGCTGCGATCTCTTCGCATCTCCTTCCAACGCAAAGTGCAGTGAGTTCTTCGCTCTAATTCCCTCCCTAGGGGATGCCCCCAGAGATGCTATAGTCCATGTTTGGCCCCCCAAGCCTCTGTATGCTTACTCTCTGTTACCACTCATTCCGAAGTTTCTTCAGAAAGCTTGCCGACTGGGGTGCAAAGTGATCCTCATTGCCCCATTCTGGCCTCGCCAAGTTTGGTTTCCCTTCCTTTGGTCTCATCTTCTAGCTCCTCCGTGGATTCTGCATCCCTGCCCGTATTTGATCTCTCATCCTTCAGGTGTCTGCCTGCCCAACCTGGGCAGCCTCAAGCTGACAGCTTGGTTGCTCCAGTTCCTTTGATTGCCAGGACTCCCGGTCTTTCATCCCCTGTAAAATCTATACTAATGGCCTCTCTTAAAGCTTCCACTAGGAAAGTTTATTGCAGTAAATGGAAGCGTTTCTCCATTTGGGCCTCTCACAAGAACCTGGATCCTTTTACAGCCCCTGTTCTGGTGGTATTAGATTTTTTGACTAGTATCTTTCAGCAAGGAGCTAGTTTCTCCATGGTGAAAGTACAGTTGGCAGCCATTTCTAATTTTCATGTTTATTTATTATTATTTTTATTTAACATTTATTTTACCAGGATAAGTCCAACTAGACATCATGTGTCCTTTTCAGTGGAGTCCTGGGGAGAAAAGTTCCAAAGAAATAACAGTGTACATACATGCTTTAGATAATAGTAAAACTGACATACAAGATAAGAGAAACAATGAAGTACAAAAAACAATTATGTAGAACAGTAAGATACGCAGGAGTAGTGCCATTATTTACAATATATACAAAAAGTACATTTCAGGTGAGAGTATAGTGTATGCATTGAAGGTTTCAACGGGTCACTTACATATGGAAAAGTGGGTCTTCATGGGGGGTCTTTGCAGTTGCAGAGAGGGTTAGTATTGAGGTGTAATTTAAGAAGGCCTTTGAAGGTGCCTGTGTGACTTTGTAGCCTGAGTTCAGGTGGGAGGGTGTTCCATGCTTTGGCAACATGATGGGAGAATAAGGCCTCCCCAGAACTGTTATTGCATGGATGAACTTCAGTCAAGTTTTTGAAACATGAATGTAGCTCCCTTTTAGGGTTGTGAAAGTTTAGCATGTTGGCAAGGGCAGGGCACTTCCCCAGATGGAAGAGAATTTGATGGGCTATGATCAGTTGGTGGTAGCGTAGGAGGTTTGGAAATTCTAACCAGTGCAGTTTAGTTAGGGATAGGCAATGGTGGGAATGTGATCTATTATTGGCTGCGAACTTAGCTATTTTATTGTAGCATGTAGAGAGTTTGTTCAGGTTGGTTTTGTTAATATTGGTGAGAACTGGAGAGGCGTAAAGTAGTGCTGATAAGAGAGAGTTCTGGCTATTGTTGTTTTAGTCTCAGGTGTCAGGGATAGTTTGCAACAATATAGGCAACGTAGTTTTTTATGGACTTTAGAGATAGTTTGGGATATATGCTTGTTGTATTTAAGTTGATGATCAATAGTGATGCCTAAGACATTAGCCTCAGTTACTAGAGTGATGAGGGTGCCATTGGTAGACATGGTGGTAAAGGTGGCGTTGCAGTGTTTGGTTGGGTGGAATACAATTAGCTGTGTTTTTTGGGGGTTTAGTATTAGTTGGTAGTTGTTTAGCCAGTTCTCTACCTCAGTGAAGGATTCTTGGGCTTTACTTTGAAGTAATTGGATGTTTGTTGTTGAGCAGATTAGGGTAGTGTCATCCACATACTGGACAATGCTGGCTTTAGTGGTAGCTAGGTGGAGATTATTTGTAAATATGTTGAAGAGAAGGGGGCCAAGGATTGAACCTTGTGGGATACCACATGTGACAGGGAGTGGGGGGGGATAGGGAGTTGCCCCATTTGACAGATTGTGACCGGTTGTTTAGGTAACTCTTAAACCATTGTAGAGTGGGGTCATCAAGGTTGAGTTCCGCTAGACAGGTGAGGAGTTTGTTATGGGAAACTGTATCAAATGCCTTGGATAGGTCTAAGAGGGTGGCAGAGACCAGCTTTCCTTGGTTCCTATGCGAGTTTATGGTATTGGAAAAGTTAATTAGGGCAGTGTTGGCGCTATGGGAAGGTCTGAATCCATGTCTGGTTTTAGTTAGAAGGTTGTTGGTTAGCAGGTGGGTAAGGAGTTGGTGGTGGATACATTTTTCTAGAATTTTTGAGAGAGGTGATAGGATTGCAATGGGACGGTAGTTGGAGAGGTCAGTAGATGGACCTCCCTTGTAGAGGGGGTTGATATATGAGGTTTTTCATAATGAAGGAACAGTATGCAGGGCGATAGATCTGTTAATAAGTGGGGAGACGGGGTAGGCGATGGGGAAGATAACATCGCCTTAGCTTCTTCTAGGCTGTGTAAGGCTTTTCTTAAAGGCACTTTTCTTTTGCGTCCTCCTGTCAAAGATTCGGTGCCTCCTTGGGACTTTACCTTCGTCCTCCAGGCATTAATGGCTCCCCCCTTACTCTTATGTACTCTGTAGCTCACACCTGGAATTCCCTTCCACTGAAAATAAGAAGCATCTCTCATCAGCTCCATTTACAACAAGTACTCAAACATCATCTTCTTAACACCTGGTCCTGCCCTTGCCAAGCCTCTACCTGACTTCTGACTGATTTCCTCCTATATTCTATTTCTGATCACTTCAATTTCTCTCCCTTTCTTTCTACTTGCTTTCTTCTCTTTTTGCTCCTCTAACACTTCCAATTTAAAATATCGACATTCTGCTCCTGTAAATATTCCTACTCAGGACCTATATCTGCTGTTATTGTATTAGACATTTTTGAAACTTGTACATTGATTTAGCTTTTTACTTTGTTAATCTAATTTTATGTAATGTCTCTTGTCTATAATACTATTATAATTTTTAATCTTTGTGTTAGTTACTACTTTTTATTATTGGATTGTCTTTTATATGTATTTGGAACTTTTCTCCTCTGGTCTCCACTGAGAATGGGTCTTTGGCTCAGTTGGACAAACCCGGTTAACAAATGACAATAAATAAATAAATAAAGCATTTGTTGAGTGAGTTATCCCTATTGTTCATATCTAGTTACAAGTCTTACAGTTTAGGGGATCATTGAACAGCCTATCCCAAATTTTCAGTTGCTCCTAAGCACTGTCTGGTTAAGTGACTTGCTGTAGGTCACACAGTAAGCAAATGAGGGCTGAGGGAATCAAACTCTGTAATATAGGGACTACAGCTCACAGCCGTAACCATTTGCACCAAGTGCTAGACAAGAGGGACTATTTTTTATATTTCTTTTTCATAAAGAAGTTTGCCCACTTCACTGCATGCTTGGAAGAAAGGAAAGATAATGAGGTTATACAAGACCATTCTAAAATGTCTGACATTACTGTGCCATAATTCCAACTTGTTGTAATACAACTGTAAAAAAATATAAAAGTGTTGTATTACAACTGCCAGACCAGATCTTGTAGAGGGCAACATTTTGTAACAGTGCACTTTCTACGTAGCAGTATAGTAACACTTCATATGTGCGCTGACCAAGCTTGAAGAGGTGGTCTTGCTTTGTTGTATGAAATTGTTATCAATGTTATACATTTTAATCACTTCAGACAATGCTTCTCATCTTGTTTATTAAACAATATATCTCATTAGGGTTTTACTTTTTGTTTCTGTGCATCCTACTTCTTCCTCCTTGCTGACCATTGAGCATCTGGCTCAGCTGCCCATTTGTTCCTCACTAGTATAAGAAGTCTGGTGCTTATCAGTAGCCATAGGCATCCCTCAAGGGTCTATCCTCGGTCCTTTGCTGTTCTCACTTTTTACTAATCAGACTGCTTCAGCCTCACTCTCAGCCTCAGTGGTGCAATATGCAGATGACACCACCATTATATGTGCGGCCCCCACCCTAAAGGATCTTCAAACCATAACTCAAAACAACTTTACCCTTGCAGAATCATGGTTCATTAACATCAAACTTATTCTTAATCCCAAAAACACAAAACCCATTCTCTTCGGTCCCGGAAAATCTCAGCCTCTAAACAATGACTTTACCATTACATCTAAAGACAACATAATGATCATTCCAACCACACACACTAAACTGGTAGGTGTTGAAATTGACAATAATGTGAAATTCGACATACACATATCCCAAACTATAAAGAAAGTTAACAAAAAAACTTGATCTCCTTTATAGGAACAAACAGTTCATCACCACACATACCAAAGCCACTATTGCAAGGACTCGCCTCCTATCTGTTCTCCTTTATGCCTCCCCTATTTTTACTAACCTTCGCCACAGTGAACTAAAAATGGAATCTTGTTACAACAAGATTGCCAAGTTCGCCACAGATGCCACTCATAGATCCAATCACTGCCTTGCCCTCAAGCAACTAAATTGGCTTGAACTACCTCAGCTACTCCTACTCAACCAACTCTTAATAGCTCACAAGCTCTACTACCTTCCAGAAAAAAACCCAGCCCTTCAGCACTTAATTCATCACTATACCACCACTAGAGCCTTAAGATCCAATAATCAAAACCTAATCAGTGTCATCAAATATAAAAATGAAGCTGGGAAATCTCTCTTTGCCTGCTCCATTGCCAACATCTGGAACACACTCCCAATCCAGATAACTTCTATCACCTCCCATCTCCTTGGTACTTTTCATTTTCATAGGTTCATAGGTAGGTACAAGGCTATTGGCCCTAGGGCATATACAAGATAGCCAAAAATGTACCCTGGCTTTCGCCATCCAAGAAAATTATTTTCCTGTGCCCCAGTCGAGCAGACGCACAGAGGTGATCCCTGGAGTGAATTTCCTATTTCCCATCCAATCATCAAGATTTTTCTTGAAGAGTGCTAATGAGGAGCTTTGTTTTATATAGATATATAGTTTGTTCCAGAGTATGGGAAGTCTCTGGGACAGGAATCTATCCCTCCAGCATGTTCTGTTTATTGTGGTGACAAGGTTTAGGTCCCTAGAGCTGTAGCTCGGAGGGATTGGGATTTCTTTAAGTGGAGCATGTCCAACAGCTCTGGGTTTGACATAGCTTTGTATGTTAGGCAGAGATCACGTCTGAGTAGGCGATATGCGACGGAGTAAAGGTGGAATTTTTTGAGACGGTCTGCGTAAGGAATCTGAGGCCAGTAATCCTCTTTGTGAGGTATTTCTGCGGCCTTTCCAGTTGTTGTAGATGTCTTGTGAGGTACATACCAAGAGGGGCATTGTACTCTATAATGGGTCTAATGAGTGATGAGTAGAGGGTAACAATGACCTCTTTTTTCCTGGATGAGAAACCTTTTGTGATGAGGTGTGCCATATAGAAGGATTTCCTGACTACTGTGGCGATGTGATCATCGAAGGAGAGACTAATGTCCACCTGTGTCCCAAGGTCTCTTATCACACTTTCGGTGTTAAGTAGACTACCACCTATGTGGTAGCTCATGGGTACAGAGTTTTTACCAAAGGGGATGACAATGCAGTACACAGTGTTTTGTCCCCATCCATGGCTGTAGTGACCTTCTCAAAGACATCCGTCAGGTTTAGTATGCATGGCCTACCCTTGACAAAATTAAACTGGGATGGGTCCAGTGTTTGAAGACATTTTTATGTCTTTGTTTATCAGATCTATGATGATTCTTTCCATGGCCTTGCATGTAAGACTAGTCAAACTTAAGGGTATGTAGTTCCCTGGATCAGTTAATGGTCTCCCTTTGTGTAGAGGGTTGAATGTCACAGTCCTGCATTTCCCAAAGATGAAACCCATCTGCAGGCTTTGGTTGAATAGAGATTCTAGTGGGCTTGACAGGTAATGTTTCAAGCTATTTAGGAGGCATCCTGGGATATTACCAAGACCCATTGATGCCGACTTCCAGGTTGGCTGCACATTGAGTAACAGATTGACTCTAGTTCTCCCAGTGTAAAAACGGAAACTCAACAGAGAAGGCCAGTAGACCTTTGTGTTCATGGGTAAATTCCAGTAACTGGCTAGTAAGTGTCCTCTTTGGATGCCAGGCAAAATACAGAGCACCTGGAAAAAATCAGCTACAAAAAGTGAGGAAGAAACACCAACTAGGGAAAGTTATGCAGCTTTTTAGCAAAAATTAGTGCAACCTCCAGACATGACTTCCAGTAACCTACAGAAGGATTTAAGACAACTGCCACAGACCTGGTTAAAATAAACTAAACACTGATGGAGTATATCAACACAAAATATAAAAGGCTGGAGAAAATAGAAGACGTTTTAACCAGATATTCAGATGAGGTGATAAAGCTGCAAAAATCAGAGGTTGAAATGAAGAAAAGGCTGGCTGAATATGAGTCTGCTCAGGAAGAGATATTTCAAAAAATAACAGAAATAAAGGACAGAGCACATAAAAACCTGAGATTTTCTGCTATACTAGAGAAGTTGGAAGGAACAGACTGCATTAATTTTATGAAAGCACAAATAAGCAATTAGAGTGGTATTCCCCAGCAGGTGTTGTTAGTTGAAAGGGCACATCATGTGTATGCTACTAACCTGGCTATGCGAAAGCAACCTAGATGTTTAATAGTAGAGATGCAATCGTACCAGCAGCAGGAGTTGATTCTAACAAAACTGCGGCAGAAAGATAAAACACTAAAAGTAGGAGATAGTGTTTGTGGAGAATGATTGCTCATTGTACACTAGGCAGAAGAGGAGTAAATTCATTCCACTATTCAGGGGATGTCAAGACGCAGGTGTGAGATTCAAACTGCTGTATCCAGCTGTCTTCATGGTATTCTTCCCTGGAGGAACAGAATAATTTTTTCATGAAGTACACTCTAAGGAGGAAATGCAAAAGTTTGTTCAACAAAAAGTGAGCTGTGAAACAGAAGGAGGTCCTGCTTCTTGTTCTTCTGGTAATGAACACCACAGCAAGACTGTACCTGTGTAAACCTTTTCCACTGTTTCAACAGAAAATGTTGGAGACTAGGAAGAGAAGCTGAGAGTTGACTAGAAGAATCGAGAGTATGTTGGAAAAGAAGCAAATACAGGATTTGAGAGATGGAAATGAACACTAATAAAACCAGTAAGTTAAGGTGGGATTACAATGCAGTAGTTATATTTGTGAAATGTGACAGAACAAGAAACTCTGGAAATATTGGACTTTATTCAGAATTTGTTGGGCTTGTAGGGAACTCTAAAGTATATGCCTTACTTCATGTCATTAATGTTTGGAAAATGTTTTGGGGAGGGCAAGAGGGGGGGAGAAAGTTAACTGTAACTAAAGAGAACATTTCTTTTTTTACTAGTACTATTTTTGTGGTGTATGGTTTTGTTTGCATGCTGTAAAGTAAAGTTTTTCTCAGTTATTTTAAGTGTAATGGGATTGTAAATAGGTGCTGCTGTTCTTTTTCCCATTTCTTTCTCCCTTCTCTCTTTCTTCTTCAGTTTTAAGAAATGTAGGCACTGCAATGTTAAAAAAGCCTGGTTAAAAGAACATGACAAAAGAAAAATGAGTGCTTTTTCTCATTCTTGCATGGAGAAATGACTAGATTAAGAACCTTAGATTGATTTAGTAACAAGTTTTAAGATAAAGCAAGGAAATGAAAAAGAATATTAAATAGTATGAGGTGTTTTTCTAGCAAATGAATATATGCTTAGCAGCAGTTCTGTATCTGGCCCTCCTGTTTCCATGGAAACAATCTGATAAAGTGAAATTGACTGTCTAGTTCTTATGTCTCCACGGAGACAGTCCGATCACGAGAAACTCACTGTCTGGTTCTCATGTCTCCATGGAGACAATCTGATTACCGGAAATTGGTTACATTCTGGTGGAGAATGAATGGCTGGAGAAAAGAAAAGAGAAACTTGTTAAGAGATAATGTTCTCTGAAAGCATTCAGGGGTTTTCTCAGCTGGGAGAGCTATAAAGATAAAATAAAACCAATTAGCACTTAGTAGAAGCACAGGCTGCACCATGTATGTTAGCACGGATAACCTTTGTTCCTATTAGGGGGGAAAACATCAGTATTTGACTGTGTACATACTTTTGTGTGTTAGTATTCAGGTAATACATTTTAGGTGGGTATTGGGGATTTTTTTTGAGAGCTTTCAATAAAACAAGTTTTGTAAGCTGTGACATAGGCTCAAATGGATACGACAAGAAACACCTATATAAAAGTTCATCCTGCCAGATAATGTATGCGTGTAACTCAAAAACTGGAACTAGACATTTAACAAAAAAGATGTTCTACATAAAAGATGGAAATAATAACTTTTTGATAAAATGATGATTTTTATAATGTCTCCAAATGTCAGTGATCTCACAGATAAATACAAAAAAGAAAGTGTAGTGAACTATATTAAAAATGTAGAGTGCAAATAGCTATGTTACAGGAGAGACACTTGGGAAAGAACTGAAAATGTGAATTTGATAAAGATTTTTTGTATGGTTATTTGGTGGAATATCTGGGATAAAGGATATTAATTGCAAGAGGAGCTCCAATAGTGCTAGAAGAGGATAAAAAAGATAATAATGGTGTATATTTGTAGTGCTACGGGGCTACTGGCAAAGGAGGAGGATTACACTGACATCTATTTATATTCCACCTAAAACTGCTATAATGGAGCTTAAGAAAATTTTGGGAGAAATTATCAATTTTCAGCAAAGTATATTACTTATAAGTGGGGACTGCAATTTGTTTTGTAGCAATGAAGATGTATCTGGCAGCCCAGAAAGGAAAGTATAACAAAGGAGGGTAAAGGTAGATTTTTTAAGAAATTTATGAAAATATTTGGCATGAAAAATGGGAATTCAATAATAGGAGTTTGCAGTGAATTTACATATTATTCCTGAAGATATAAAAACAGAGCAAGACAGAATTTACATTTCACAGGAGCATGTGCATTTAATTGAAGGTCTTGATATGCACCCAATAAATATTTCAGATCTTGCGCCAATAATAACTAAATGGGTAATGAAATAAAAATGAGATGCTCGTGCTTTCCCACCTATCTGTTGAAAAGAGAGGAATTTAAGGAATTGGTAGTGCATATTATTCAGGAGCTATTCAAGAGGCTAGAAATTACTTCTGAAAATGTAGCTAGGGAGTGGGATAAATTAAGGTGGAGTTTAAAAATAGGGTGGAAATTAAAGAAAGGGGGCTATTATTAGGAAGTAATGAGAATTATTTTGAGGGACGGACAAATGTTTAAGTATTGTAGAACTGGGGAAATCTCACAGAACAAGAAGAGGATCAACTGCAAAATGCTAAGCAGAAAATAAGGGATTACCTTGATAATATACATAAGTTTAGAATGATTGCTGTTAAGCAACTCTTTTTTGACAAAAACACGACTCGGGAAACAAAGTGGAAAGGGCTGTCTCAAAACGTAGGGAGCCTGTAACGAGACCCCTGTAGAGGTATTAGAAATATTTTGGAAATTGTATGAAAGACTGTATAATGCAGAGAAATATGGAAATCAAGGAAAGATACAAATGGAAATGTTTATGGAAGAATTAACTATCCCAGGGTTAGAGGTAGACTAGGCTCAATTACTAACGGTTAGGATAGGAGAATATGAGATAAAAATTGTGACGTATAACCAATCTACAGGAAAGTCCATAGGAATAGATGGTTTTCCTGTGGAAGTTTGGAAGCTAGGAGAGATAAACCTGATACAAATCTGGAAGGTTTTGTTTAACAGGATTTTAAGAGGAGAAGTACCAACATTCTGAAAAAAAAGTGATAGTAGCTGTAATACCTGAAGAGGGTAATGATCTATCAGATCCATATTCATACAGGCCCATTTCAATACTAAACCATGATTACAAAGTGTTCATGTCTATAATGGCTAAAAGAATGGCAAAAGTAATTCCAAAATTGATAGATCTGAATCAATGTGGTTTTGTGGAGGCAAACATTTGACAACATTAACAGAACACTGATGATCTGAAGGGAAGTAGAATGTAAGAAAATACCATTGTTGTTGGTGGGTCCTGATGCAGAGAAAGATTTGACAGAGTAAGATGGGACATTATGAGCAGGGCAATCGAAGCATTTGCATTTCCTGAAAAAATTATAAGGTTGATTAGGAGGATATATGAGGAATCAGAGGCAAAAAAATTAAAGTGGGTGGAGTCCTGTCTGATCATTTCTGCTTGAGCAAAGGAACTAGGCAGGGGTATCTGCTTTTCCCTTTGTTATCTGTATTATATTTAGAACCATTGGCAAAGAAAATAAGGGACTCAGAAATTCAAGAATATAATTGGTATGGTAGTCAAGAAAAGCTGGTTGTATTTGCAAATGGTATTATTTTATACCTGGTAAAACCAGAAAGAGACATTGCAGTGTTGTGGAACATTTTGAGACAGTTTCAAATCTTTTCAGGATACAAAATTAATGAAGCTAAAACAAAACTAATAGCGGTAAATTATGTACCCACATATGAATTGGTTCAGCAGTATCCATATTTATGGGGACATGATAAAATGAAGTATTTTGTGTATGGTTTAAAAATTATTCTGGTGTAGCAGCTAAGGATATGTGGAAAGAGACTAAACAAAAGGTAATACAAAAACTGAGAGAATGGAAGCTGTGTTATACTGATATGGATAGTAAGATATAAACAGTTAAAATGTTTTTAGTTCCTTTAGTCTCATACATAGGTCAGGCATATTTTTATTAACTACAGGAGATGTTGTGGATAGTAATTAAAGTCCTTCAGCTCTTTATTATCTGTTAGGGGAAGACAGCAGAAGTCAAATGGGGAGGCTGATTCTTTCAGTAGAACAGGGTGGATTGGGATTACCTGATTTGAAGGGGTATTTCAGAGCTATACAGTTAAGGCCCCTGTACATAGCCCAAGCAGAAAACTAATTCAGAGTGGAAAGAGATGATGCTAAAACAGGGGCGATGCTCAAGAAATGAGAGACTGGGATTTTGGATGCAGGTCTTTAAGGAGAATAACAATAATCATACAGAATATTATATCAATATAGTAGCAGAAAGAAGAACTAAGCCAACATGGGAATGGAGAAAGGAGATTCTGCTTATAAGGGTGACAGCAATTAAGTATACAGACAATAGGCAAAAGGGGGCTGGAATTTATTGGAGAAAACTGGCAAAGGAACCAAGGTATTGGGAGCAAATAACTAGAGAGGGAAAGATGATAGAATAGGAGGACACCAGGAATTTATTTGGAGTGCAGGTTAGAGATTGTCTTCCATATCAAGGATTGAGGCAAAGAGAAATAGAGGGTCCTAAATGAAAGCCCAGCACTAGTAGAGTTTTAGTAGAATGTAGAGCAGAAGCTGCCATTAAAAATGGAATAATTAATAGAGCATTTAAAATATTGCATGATAACTGTAAGAATCAATCAGAGAAGTTAGAAAGGATTCGGAAGAGAGATTGGATAAGCAATTCACAAAGAAATAACGGGGAGATATATGTATGCCTCCCAAATATGCAACAAAGTCTAGAAGATGTAGGATCTTTGCTTGGAAAGCTTTACTTGGGGTATAAAAATACCTATGTAGACTCCAAAGAATTTTCTCAAAGGTAGCAAATGTTGGAGGTGTGAGCAACAAAGTCTAGAAGATGTAGGATCTTTGCTTGGAAGGCTTTACTTGGGGTATAAAAATACATATGTAGACTCCAAAGAATTTTCTCAAAGGTAGCAAATGTTGGAGGTGTGATAAGGAAGAAAGAGGTAATTAGGAATTTATTTTCTGTGAGTGTAATGAGTTGGCAGACTACTCTGTCAGAGATACTAGGTGTGCAAATTGTTGTCACTAAGGAAAGAGTTCTTTGAGCTAGAATACAAAATCAGAATTGCCTAAACATAGTAAGAACTTGTTGAGTCTAATTGTAGTGGCTGCCCAAAAAGCAATTACTAGAAAATGGAAATCAAAGTCTAAACCAACAAGTATGCAACAAAATCTAGAAGATTTAGGATTTTTGCTTGGAAATGTATACATAGGTATTTATATATCCCAAGTAGACTCCAGAGAATGTTTCCTTAGGTAGACAGCAAATTTTAGAGGTGTGACAGGGAAGAAGGAGGTAATTGGGAACATATTTTCTGGGAATGCAGTGAGTTGGAGGACTTTAAGGATTCCCTGTGGGATGCACTGTCAGAGATACTGGGGGGGCGGGGGGGGGCAGGTTGGTGTGACAACGGATATGATTTTTCTGAGCTATGATACAGAATCGAAATTGCCTAGACATGGTAAGGCCTTGCTGTGTCTAATTATGTTGGCTGACAAAAAAGCAATTACTAGAAAATGGAAATGAAAATCTAAACTAACAATACATGTAATGAATATAGTAACCAAGATAAAACAACTGGAATTGAGATCTTTAAAAAAGGGTAGGAGCAAACTACATAGGAAAAAAAGGGAATTGTGGGAACAATATATACAGGGGGGGGAATGAGGTTTAAAAGAAGTCAGGACTTAAATGAGCTATGTAATGTCTGACTGAAAGTGATTGGGTAGATTATAAGTGAAGTGTAATATCTTCAGCTGGGATTGTGACAGTATGATTAGTGATGTAAAATGCTTGCAACTAGGATTCTGTCAGTTTGATTTGTTTACATTTATATAAATGTGTGATTGCCTATGTCGTAAGTAATGGTTTAATAAAGATGATTCTTGCTTAAACAAAAAGGCAGGAATTGAATAATTTATTGAATGTTGCACAGATTATATGATATGTAGCAGTATATGTGAAGTATAATGTTTGTAAATGTGAACTTGTTACAGTTTGATTACTTTTATATAAATGTAAATTTGCCTTGGGGTATAAGTGGTAATTCAATAAAGATGTTTAAAAAAGACCCATTGATACAGTGTTTTCAGGTTTGGAGAGTGCAGTGAGGACCTGTTCTTCAGTGTTAGTTGGAGAAATAGTAGAGAATATTTCTTGGATGTAACACACACACACACACACACACACACACACACACACACACACACACACACACACACACACACACACATAGCTCTCAACCAAAAAGGAACAAATCCCAACAGAATCGGTGACAAATCCAGAAATAATCAGGGACATTTTTCATATATTAGTAGTATTAGTATTCTTGAGACATTGACAAGATAACAGAACATGAGTGAATATGCATTTTTCTAAAGTAAAAGAAGTCTGTAACTCTAATTATTGTAATTATTTATTAAATGTAATTCATCACCTTTTCTCCAAAAGTCGCCACTTTTAGGTGGGATTAAGAGGGACAGAGCTAAAATTTCATTCAAAATCAGGGATGTCCCTGAAAATCAGGGACAGTTGAGAGAGGTATGACTCCTACCTCCCTCCCTCCCTCTTACACACACACCTCCCTCCCTGTTTAACACACACACCTACCTCTCTCTTACAGAGACACACACACACACACACATTTGTCCGTTTCATGTTCCACATTTCAAACATTTTCTGGCATTCAAATTCCACGTGTGTGGAAGACAGAAGATGTAAACAGCAGGTTGCACAGATGCAGAAGAAGAAAACCGGTCTCACACACCTATAATGTTTGTGCAGCCAGACACAAACGGCATTCTTCTTAAAGAAGAACATCCTTAAAAAAACATTTTTAATTAATGAACAAGTCTCCCAGCCAGTGGGCCCTAGTCTTTCATGGACCGACAGGAAATTTCTGCAGGACCGGCGGTTGAAAAACACTGGCATACATAACTGAAAATGCCTTCTGGTTATGCTTATCCTGGGAGGCTATTTTAGCCTTTGGTTTTGGTGGATTTGATTAGTCCTCTGAATTTCTCGTTAAGATTTGATGAGAGAGTTTTTTGTCAGTTGGGCATAGCTCTTCCTATTTTTGACTGAATTTTCTTTCTTTTGTTGTTCAACTTATTAACATTTTGGGTCAACTAAGGCGGGTTGTTTTTGGAGTTTGTACTAAGTGTATTTTGGTTTGGTACTGCTCTTTCTATGCGGTTATTTACATGCTTGTACAGAGCTTCTGTAAACATTTCTGGATAGCCCACAATGTTCTCTGAGTTTTGGGGGGGGGGGTTGGAATTTAGCTATGCCATTGCTTATTAGAAGGTAGTTAGCCTTGGAAAAGTTCTTAAAGGTTCTGGGGCTTGCTGGGAATTCAGACTTCATATTTATTTCAAGTGTGACTGCTTTGTGATCTGATCTGACCAGTGAGGACATTACAGTTGGGGAGGGGTGCAACATTTTCTCATATTTGTGAGTACCAGATCCAGGATATTTACACCCCTAGTAGGCATGCAGACTAGCTGTTTCATGGTGTTTGCATTGACAAAATCCAGGAATCTTTGACCCTGCACATTAGTGGTTGTGTGCATCCCATTTTTTGGTGGGATGGTTGAATTCACCCATGAGTATGGTATCGGGCTAAATGGTGAGTAACTTCAGTACATTCATGTACATGGCATGGTTTATCATGGATCATAGACCTGAACCCGTAGTTAACAAGGATATGGTATGGGACTTTACCTAAGGTTAGTTGGATGCAGAGTAGCTCAAGTGTGTCATACTGTTTGACCATTCTTGAGGTGTGCTTACTTTTTATGTAGATTGATTCACCTCCACCTCTTGCCCCTTCTTGTGCAGTAACTGGTCTAAATGTGTGGAAGGCATTATTAGCCTTGCATTGCTGGGGTGCCTTCCCTGGCTTTAAACCACATCTCAGTAACTGTACAAATGTCAGCACTCTCAAGGGTGAGGATTGCTTCTAGGGGTGGACTCCAGACATGGAGCAGTAACACCTTTATTTTATCTTGAGTAGAATTCACTGTGCTGGAAGGTTTATCAAGTTGGTATTGTCTAAACAAAAGGCACTGTAGGGTTTGGTAGTGTTTTGACCAGTCTTTGAAAGCCTAGTGGGTACAGGTGCAGACCATCCCTGGCAAATCAAAGTGGTCTGTAAGTCTTGTCCTTCCAAGCTGACAGATATTGAACCTTTCCCTTAGAATGACACAAGTAACTAAGCCAATTGTTGAAATCAGTCATCTTCTGTTTATATTGTGGTGTCATCTTGGAGAAGGTAGAATGCTGCTCATTGCTGGACTCATACCTGCCTGGGATGCATAATCTGAAAGCTCTATCATATCTCTTTCATATAATACAGGGAGGCACATCTCCGGTCATTAACGTCCACACGGACTATGACAGAGTTACATTGCTACTTGTTTTAATGTCCTAAGTGCATGTGTGATCTGTCAGATACTTGCTCCTGACAGGCATATGGCCCTCACTGTCTCCTTGCTCAACCTGGTGAGCGGGGCATCGATGTGTCTCACAGTGCAGTCTCCAATGACCAATATATTGGGTTGTGTGGTAGTTTGTCTTAAGATCTTAGAGGCTGACACATTTTAAGATGTGGTTGTGCGTCTCCTAGGGGTGGTTGGGAGGTTGCTGAGGACAGTGTCTGGGAGGCATATGAGGTTTGGGTAAATTGCATTTAAGAGCCTCAGCATATGTGAATTTGTGTCTGATCCACAGAAAGTGTTTGGTGTGTGTGTGTGTGTGTGTGTGTGTGTGTGTGTGTGTGTGTGTGTGTGTGTGTGTATTTTACTGGCATACTGTTTGGAGATATCAGTGTCTGTATGCTAGAGCTTTGCCTCCAAAGACCTGATGCATTTACATATTTTGTATGCTGTGACAGTCTGCTTAAGAATAAGGTGTTATCGGTAAACTTGAGGCAGTTGCTACGGAGACTGTAAGAATGTGCACATCCTTGGTTGCAGATCCAAAAGGGGTGGTGCAAGAGGGGTAACTGGGAGTTGTTGGACTGCGGTGAGAGGTCTAGGATTGATTTAAAACAACGCACTCTGGGTAATTCTTCTCATCGGACAAACTAGCTACTCTACACATAGCCAGATACTTGAGAAAATAGCAGAGTATGTTTTATGTGGAAAATTGCACCTTTAGGTGCCTGCATGTATACAGGACAAACCACCACTGCACGGGATACAGGAGAACAGCTACAGAGGAGTTCAAAAAGTGAACAGTTAACATGCAGTGTAAGTGTGTGTGTGTGTATGTGTGTGTGTGTGTGTGTATATATGTATATGTATATATATGTATATGTATATATATATATATATATATATATATATATATATATAAATATGTTTATGTTTTTATACACACACACACACACACACACACACACACACACACACACACACACACACACACACACACACACACACACACGTAGTTCAGATCCTACAGCAATTCACAGTTCTCTCACTATTGTGACTGATACTGCAATACTAATGTCTCCAGACTAAATAAAAATGCAGTAGAAATGTAATAAATGAGGCTGAGATCTTGTATGAGCTCACAGTTCTCTGACTATTGCAAGACTAAGGTCCTTGGACAAAGTAAAATGCAGATAGCAAAAATGAAGTAGAAACATAATACGTGAGGCTCAGATCTATCATCAATTCACAATTCTCACTATTGTGAGTGATACAACAAGACTAAGGCCCCCAGACCAAGTAAAATGCAAATAGGAAAAATGAAGTAAATGAGGCTCAGATCCTGCAGCAATTCACAATTATCTTAATATTGTAAGTGATACTGCAAGACTAAGGTCCCCAGACCAAATAAAAATGCAAACTGTAAAAATGCAATTGGAATGAAATAAATAAGGCTTATATCCTGCAGCACCTCCCAGTTCTCTCTCTTTTGTGAGGAATACTACAGGACTAAGGTCCCAGACTTGTAGGCCCCAGACCTGAAACAAATGGGGAGTGTGAGCATGGATGGAGCACTAATGCAGCAGTAGGGCTGTTGCCTCGTAGCAAGAGGGTCTCCAGTTCGATTCTCGACTGGAGTGCTTTCTGTGCAGAGTCTGCATGTCCTCCCTGCATTCGTGTTGGTTTCCTCCAGGTGTGCCATTTTCCTCCCACATTACAAAGACGTGTTTGGAGCATTTCTCTCCAGGCCTCTGATGAAAATTGGCTTAGTTCCAAGTCAGACTTTGCCAGTTAACAAATGTTAAATAAATAAATAAATCATTGTATCGGCACATTGGCTTTTACATTAAGCCCTATCCTCCTTTTGCATATGTCTGTTACTGTCCTGAGGGTTAGTGTGCAGTGAGCCTTTGTACTGTACAGTCATATGTCCCTGAATGGTGTAACCACTTGGGCCTGACTCTTTACACAGTACATCACCTATGCAGTCCTTGGTTTCTGCTAGGGACTCATCCACAGAGAGCAGGTCCACACACCTGTTTCTCACCCCTCCTCCTGAAGATGTGTGAGATGACAACGTCTCCTTATTCCATCACAGTCAGGGCTTTATCTCTTGTATGCCAACAGAACTGGGAGACGAGATTAGTTCTTAAAGCATCTTGACACGTATGACAATAGCATAGCAAACAGTTAGCTGTTAGACCTGATAACAGACTCATAATCTGTGGACTTTCATAAAAAAAAGTCTACTCACTTCCATCTCCAGTTTAAACTCCCCCCCCCCCATCACAGTCTGTAGACAGAGTCAGAAATACAAACCTGTCTCAAAAGTATTTGCTGCTATTTTAGGAACTAGTCCAGTATAAGATTCTGTGGTCTGAGCAAGTTCATTATGTAGTGGACATTTTGGATGCTCACCCAGTATTTTCTTTCTTTTTTTTTTTTTTTCCTGCCGTCTGTTTCTAAGTGGGGTTTTTATTGTGTTTGTGTTAAAATGGCACATTTACTATTATTAGTGCTATATACCTCCCTGTCCAGTTTATCATTCACTCTGGATTCATAGCTGCCATTCCTCCAACCGGTAGAGTCTCTGTTTTTTTTTTTTGTTACCAGGAATGAGAGTCAGAGAGGAAAGGGAGTCCTTAACATTGCAGCTGTTGCTCACAGGAATTTTCCAGCTCATTTTTGCACCTTAACCTTTCTTCCTATGTTTGTTGATAGATAGACATGTAGTGGGTATAGATAGGAATCACCTCACTTCTGCAGCAGTTCTCCTAAACATGCCTACCTCATTATATTGCAGACACGCTCCTTGTCACCGTCTGTGTTCTTCAGGAGTGATAACATCAGGTGCACCCCCAGCATGCCTCCCCCCCGAATGTTGAATAGACAAATATCTCTTTAACCTATTCCTCTTACTGAAGTGAGCTCCTCCAACGTTCAGGTAACTAATATTTACTATGGAGGTGACTCACACAATAGTCTCTTGATTCTTCTCTCCGGATGAGAATTGGCAGCCTTCTGTAAATGTGTCAGGTGCCCTCACATCAACATTACAAAATATGTCATGCAGTTCGTTCATATTAGCTGCTCTTCATGATGTTTAGACCTACTTTGAGGAAGTTATTTTGACATAATTCCTTAATTCTAAACTTCTTTGCTTGCACAACTGACATTTCTTGCCAGATCTTCACTGCAGTACCGTCTTTCACCTTCCCCTGATGCTTTCAATTACCTAACCTGGTATGACTGCCTATAAACCTGTGCCGGAAGGCATCTACCTCTTCTAGTCTTCTTGATGCTCAAAAGCTTTAGCTGTTAATTTAATTTCAGAGCACTTCAGTGGTGTCTCACTTTCCCCTTGTAGTGTACTATTCTTGGTTTTATTTCTCTGTTTAATTTTTATATATTCACATTTCAGCTAGCTTGGGTTCATGAGTTCATAGGTGTGTACTAGGCTAATGACCACAAGGGCCTTTTAAGCTTAATCATGCATCTCAAATCTCTGACAAGTTCTGGTGCCCTTGAAAAGTGTATGCACGGGCTTAGGAGATGAAGCATGTACAAGCAGAGGCCTGGGAGATGAAACATTTACAGGCTGCTTGTGTCCATAGGTTCATAGGTTCATACTAGGCTATCTGCCCTGGGGCAATTATAAGCCTAGCCCGATTCTATATGGCTTACGCCACCCCTTGATTTGAGTATACTGTGCCCTTTTTAAGGTTTAGTTTACTGTGCGTCTGTCTAATAGTGACACGGGAGTAATCCCTGGGACAAACCTACGATCCCCCATCCATCTATCGAGATTCTTCTTGAAGAAATTCAGTGAGGTGCTCTGCCTCACATGAACTGGAATTCTATTCCAGAGCGAAGGGAGCCTCTGGGTTATCAACCTGTCCCTCCAGCAAGTTCTATTTATTTCTGTGCTGAGGTTCAAGTCCCTCAAGCGTGTGGCTCTAAGGGATTTAGATTTACTGAGGTGGTGCATGTCCATTAATTCTGGATTTGACATAGCTTTATATGTCAGGCATAAATCGCCTTGAAGTGGGCGGTATGCAACTGAGTAGAGCTGGAGTTTTTTTAACCGAGCAGCATATGGCATCTGTTTGAGACTCTTGATCCTCTTGGTGAGATACTTTTGGGGTCTTTCTAATTGCTGCAGGTGTCGGGTAAGGTACATCCCAAAAGGGGCATTGTATTCTATGATGGGCCTGATGAGGGATGAATAAAGGGGCACGATTACCTCTCTTGATCTAGATGTGAAACCCTTCGTTATGAGGTGGGCTATGTAGAAGGTCTTTCTAACCACTTTGGCAATGTGGTTTTCAACGGAGAGATTGCTATCAACTTGGGTCCCCAGGTCCCTAATAACTTTCTCTGTACTTAATGGGTTTCTGCCTATGTGGTAATTTGTGGGCACATTGTTTTTGCCAAAGGGTATGACTATACATTTTTTGGCATTTAGCTTTAAACCATGGCGCTGGCACCAGTTATCTGTCTCTGTGAGACCTTTTTGAAGGATGTTTGTGTCAGCTGGAGAGTCGATTATGGCGCCCAGTTTGCAGTCGTCTGTGAACTTGGTGAGCCATAGTCTTCTCACGTTTGCCTGTACCTCGGAAAAGTATATACCGAACAAGAGTGGTCCCAGGACAGAACCTTGTGGGATGCCACTTGTGACCGGTTTCGAGTTTGACATGGCTCCAGCAACTCTCACTCTGTGGGTTCTATCTTTGAGCCAGTTTGCGACCCATCTTGTGACATAGGGGTCTATATTTAAGCTGGATAGCTTATCTATGATGCCTGAGTGGGGTATTGTGTCAAATGCCTTTGCAAGGTCCAGATAGGCTGTGTGGACTACCTTCCCTTCATCTATGGCTTTGGTGACTGTTTCGAAGAAGTCATCCAGGTTCAAAAGGCAGGATCTGCCCTTGACAAAGCCAAACTGGGTAAGATCTAGTGTCTGTAGGTCCCCAACGTCTTTGTTTATGAGCTCCATGATGATCCTCTCCATAGCCTTGCAGACTAAGCTAGTCAGGCTTATGGGGCGATAGTTTCCAGGGTCCGTAGAGGCTCCACCTTTGTGGAGTGGGACCACTGTTGCTGTAAGCCATTCTGTGGGCACATATCCTGTAGTGAGGCTGAGATTGTATAGCTGTTTTATTTGAGGGATTAGCTCCTCTTGGAGTTCATGTAGGACGCAACTTGGGACGCCATCTGGTCCCATGGAAGCAGTGTTTTTTGCTTTGGAGAGGGCAGCCTTCACCTGAGCATCAGAGATGTTTGGGAGGCAGCCCTCTGCCGGGATAGATACTTGCTGTTTTGGGGGGGAGAAGTTTGCACTGAACCTGTCTGCCAGGATATTGGCGATGTCTGTGGGTTCAGTGTATTTTTTGTCGTTTAGAATCAACTCAGAACAAGTCTGGGAGTTGCATCCCAGGTTCCTAACATTACTGAAAAAAGCATTATGATTGTCTTTGGTGTCCTGTGCAATTTTTCTCTCGAAGCTGGCCTTGGAGGATTTTATGAGGGATCGTAATTTTTTGCTAGTACTGATCAGAGATGCCTTCCCTATTAGAGATTTTGCTCTATCATGTAGTAGCTTCCTCCTTCTGTTGTACAGTTTATTTATGGCAGGGGTCCACCAGACTGGACGCCTGCCTTTGGATGATTGGGTCTTGGTTTTGTTTGGGATAGCATGATCCATGCATTCCTGGAGATGTCCGTAGAATGCATTTATATAGGATTCTGCAGTTTGGGCCGTAGTTTCCACTGGCCCTGGGGCCTTGAAGGATTCCACTTCGGTTTTGAGAAGTGAGAAGTTCGCTTTTGAGAAGTTTTTCACTGTGGTTTTCTGGGCTGGGGGTGGGGTCAGGATGTGGACATCCAGTGAAATTAATTTATGGTCTGATCTTACCAATGAGGGATATACTTCTGGTGTGGAGCATAGAGTCCCCATGTTGGTAATGATCAGGTCTAGTATGTTGCCCCCTCTTGTGGGAGTGGTGACTAGCTGTTCCATAGCATTTGAGTTTATAATTTCCAGGAACCTTTGGGCTAAGGTGCTGGGGCTTGAGTAGTACTCCCAGTCAATGTTTGGGTAGTTGAAGTTGCCCAATATAATGGTGTTCGGAGAGATCTTCATGTTCTCCAATGTTTTCAGGAAAGCCGAGTGGGATTCCTGACTTTGAGAGGGTGGTCTGTAGGATGCTATAAACTGAAAAGCAGTCTTGCCCACTGTTAGTTGCACGTGGATGGTCTCCGATACTTTGTGCAATGCCACTAACCTGGAGGTGTGGATATCCTTGATAAATATGGAAATTCCCCCTCCTTTTGTGGTTCGGTCTGGATTTTGGGGCCGAAAAGCGTGATATGAGGTATAACCTGGTAGTGCTGGGGTGCTCTCTGGAGCCTTGAACCAGGTTTCTGTCACTGCACAGATATCGATGTTCTCCATACTGAGGAGAGCTTCGAGTGCGTGCATCTTGAGGTTAAGACTTCTGGCGTTAAGCAGCATTACCCTTAGTTTCTTGTTCCTTGTGCTGTCTATGGGGGTGGGTTTGACTTTTGAGCCTTGCCTAAAAAAGGCACTATGAGGGTGGCAAGAGCCTTTGCCAATATCCGAAAGCCCAGTGGTGACAGGTGCAAGCCGTCCCTAGCAAAGCAACGTGGCTTGTCGAGCATGTCATTCCAGGCTGACAGACACTGGATCCCCTTTGAATGACACCAAAATTTTAGCCAGTTGTTAAAATCGATCATTTTGTCTTTGTACTGTGGCATCATTCTAGGTGAAGGTAAGATGCTGCTCAAGGTCAGGGTCATACCAGCCTGGGCTACATGATCAGAGAGCTCCTCTATGTCTCTTTTCATGTAGTCCAGGGAGGTACATCTCAGGTCATTCACACCAGCATGTACAATGACTGAGTCATATTTGTATTTGCTTTGGAGTGACTTGAGTGCTTGCGTTATGTGGCGGATCCTAGCACCCGACAGGCAGCTCACCGTGACCTTCTCTTTATTCAGCCTGGTGAGCGGGACGTCAGTGTGTCTGACAATAGAGTCACCTATTACAAGAGTATCAGGTGTGTTATTCAGCCTTAAGGGTTGTGGCTGCTTGGCACACTGACTTTGTGGGCTATGTGTTGTGCGTGTTTTGTTTTGAGGTAGAGTTTGCTTGGATGTCTGCTTTGGAGGTCTCTGTTGCTTAGGTAGATTTTTATTTAGAGCCTCCGAGTATGTTTTTGTGTATTTATGTGTTTGGTTCGCTGATGTGGTGGGACTATGTGATACTGGAATTGTGTTGTGTGAGGTTACCTTCTCCTCCTGACTGGTTACACCAGTTTTGAGATGAGAGAGCTCAGCCTCCAGTTTGGCTAAATAGTTGCATCTCTCACATATATTTGAACCTGTTTGGAGGAAGAGAGGGTTGTCTGTGTACATGAGACAGTTGTAACATTGCCTCAAAATTCCCAGATTCACCAGCTGGACTGGAGAGGAAACCATTGACTGACCTTTGGACATGCTAGAGTAATATAGGGAAACTGAATTTAAGACAGACCAATAGAGGACAGGGTAATCGTAGAGAGTATAAGAGTAAGTAGTGCTTATGGGTTAATAGTGCTAACTTGTAGGATTACTTAATTGGACCAGTGAAGGGCCTTAGAATGAGAATATGGTGTTTAAAATGAGAGATAGAGCAGTTCTAAGGGAAAAAGTGAAGAGCAGACTTTGTGGAGCCAGGAATAGTTTAAACCCAATTAGGCGGCGCTGCCCACTGTTGTGCTATGCACAAAAACGCGCAAAAGAGGGTTTTAAGAGAGGAAGATGGAGTTTGGAATTGACCCAAAATGGCCAATAAAACTACAGTTTCAAGTCAGTAACCACTCCCACAGGAGCAGGCAGGCTGCTCAATGTTTTTCACTGCCATTGATCAACAGAGAGACTTCCCTTTAGCCCAAGCAAAAAATGGCCTCCAAGAAACTTACAAACAGTTCAAGAACAGCAAGCCTGTAACTGAACTTTTTTAAATCTCAGAAAAGTGGGAAATATCAAGATTTTTTTTTTGTCATCAATCATTCTATACTTTGCAACATTCAACATTACAGACATAGGTGCCAAACCATTGATTAACTTCCTGTTCCCCAACCAGTTTTCCAAGTTGCACTTGAATTGGGTTAGTGAGGATCTCTGCATCACATGGATGGGGAGCCTGTTCCAGAGAAGGAATAGTATTTGGGATACATACATGTCTGTCCAGCAAGCCCTATTTATTTCACAGGCAAGGTTTACATCTTTAGAATGGGTAATTCTGGAGCTGTTTGTTTTATGGATATGTAGGAGGTCCATCAGAGTGGGGTCTGACATTGCCTTGTATGCCAGGTTTAGATCTCCCCTCAAGAGGCTGTAGGAGACATAATAAAATGATAGGGCTTTGAAGTGGTTTGCATAGGACATATTACTTACACCTGTATTCTTTTAATGAGAAACCTATGTGGATGTTCCAAATGTTGGATGTGCCTAGTTAAGTACATACCAAAGGGTATTTATACTTAAATGATAGGTCTGATGAATTCTGAATACAGTGGAACAATGTCCTCCTTGGCCCTAGATGCCATTCTTTTGTATACAAGTTGCACAGAATAGAATGATTTCCTCACTACTGTAGAACCGTGATGGTCAAAGGCTAGAGTACTGTCTGTGTTTGCCTCCAAGTCTCTGACTGCTGGATCAACTCTTAGGGGCATGTTATCAATATGTTAGTTACAGGGGTGGATAAACTCCTGAATTATGCTATTATGCATTTCTTGGCATTTAGTTTTAGTCCATGTCTCTGACTCAAGTTATTTCTCGGTCAGCCCTTCCTGGAAAACATTAGTGTCGGTGGGGGATTCTATGACTGCTCCTTATTTGCAATTTTCTGCAGATTTGGTCAGCCAGAGGCCCTTGACTTTGGCTTTGACTTCAGAGACGTAAATGCCAAAAAGGAGAAGTCCCAGGACTGATCCCTGAGGGACTTCCCTTGTGACTGGCCTCTTTCTAAAAGTGGATTCCCCAACTCTAACTTCCTGGGTCCTGTCTGTGAACCATCTGGCTATCTACTGGGTGACATAAAAGTTTATACTTAACCTCTTGATTTTATCAACAATGCTGTCATGGGGCATTGTTGTAAATGCCTTGGTCAGATCATGGTAGGCAGTGTGAACCATTTTGCCCTCTTCCATTGCTTTAGTGACATTTTCAAAGAAGTCCTCCAGGATGACTAGGCATAACCTGCCCTTGATGAAACCAAATTGGTGTGGGTCCAGTGTTTGGTGGTTTCACGTCATTATTTCCTTCTGTGGTACTTTTTTTATTAAGTCTATAGACTTCCCAACTCTTTTATTAAGTCTATAAACTTCCCCAAAGAAATATGTTTCTAAATATTTTCTTTTTGTAAAGAAGAATACCAACTATTTTATTTTCCTTGATGTAGATCACAGAGTAAATTAATGTGGATGCTGTTGTAAACTCATTAAAGGCACACAAGTCTGCAGTCAAAACGCTTTATAAGCTTTTTCTATAACAGAGGATTTCTACACTGGAACACAGAAGAAAAGTCTCTGAACTTCACAAAGGATGGATCATACCCTGGTTGATTCAGCATTAGTGATCAAAATGTTTAGCATACAAGGAAAGAAGCACAAAAATCTACCAGAGCATCTTCTCATGGAAAACTCTTCCTGGAGACTCGTATAAATAGGATATGCAGGCTGAGTGTTTGGGTTGTTCTGTAAAATATTACTGTTGTACCACTAGGAGAAAAGTTTGATCCCTTAAGAGTAATGGAGGGATAGATGTTACTGTCATCATTGGTTCATTCTGGTCCACATAGGGGTCAGAAGGGCAGCCACTTTGCCTCCAAGTGACTTTAACTATCCTTTAATAAACTGGGACTCCTGTATTTCCAATGTAGGATGTGCTGAAAAATTCATAGACTTAATAAACAAAAATTCCCCTTTAGCAGCTGGTAAATCTACTAGTGGGCACAGCATTCTTGACCTGAATCTTACAAATGCATCTGCCTTTTACACTACTCTTTTGATATCTCCTTCCCCAGTGTGAAGTCTTAACCATGAAGTTGTGATCTTCTTCTCCTTTAAACTCACAAAGGCTCCTACAGCAAACTCCACTGGACACACCACTACAAAATGAAAAGATAGGAATATCATCAATGTCCTAAGAGGCACTCAGTCCTTTATATTTAATATTGATCAAGCTAATAATTGAGTACAATACCCCTTTTGGGATGTATCTCACTAAACATATTAACAAATTTGAAAGACCACAAAGGTTCTTGGGCAAAAAGATTACAGGCCTAACCTCCCTGAGCCATCAAGAGATGCTGGAAGCTGTATCCATTTATTCAGCATCTTACAGACTTTTGAAGGAATATTTCTGTCTCACTTAATGTGCTTGTGACAATGTGAAGTATTGCCAGCTATGCCAGGAGAAGTAGGGCAGTTGCAGTGAATGTGTAACATATGTCAGCACAGCTAGCTGGAATTTTGTAAAGAACTGTATGTCATTTGCATATCAAATTGATTTGTACAGATGCTTGTGTTGAAAAATGTATTTGTAAAGCTGCTTGTGTTACAAATGCACCAACAGTGTGCCCTGATGGACAGAAAAAGAAATATACATGTATTATTGTAACTGTTTAAATGTATACGCTTTAACAGAGAATATTGGAAGAGAAGAGGTTAATTTCAAACTTTGAAAATGATTTGAAATTAAATAGTCTGGCTTAGGCCATAAAGATTGTCTCTTTCAGTTCTCAGTGCAGCCAGAAACAAAAAGTATGCACTAGGAAGCTTTCTGCATTGCCATTGGGGTGAACTAATACTACTCTGGAAGGATAGAGGTTTGAAATTGTTTTATGACTTCCAGGAGCTGCAGCAGATGTTAGCAAGGCTCTGTGTGTGTATTATTGACACATATGTGCTAAATCCTGACAGCTTCTAGCCAAGGGGGGTGGCATGGGAACCAGAAGTCAGATGACCAGATGTATGTGATGACATTCTGTATCCATCACAAAAATGATATTTTAATACTAGGTGAGATTGAAGTCTCATGGCACTCTGTTTTTGGAACCTGACAAAGAAGGAAAACCACTCACCTACTTCATCTTGCCTTGCTCTACTAAGTGAACCAGGGAATAGTAATTATTGTAGATCAGTCAGGAAAATATAGTGAGATTAGCTAAGTATTGTTTTTCTGTATCTGTGCAAATCTATTTATTTGTGTTATTTTAATATTTCATGTGATTGAAACTCTCATGTTTGTTGTAAATAGATATCTAGTACTTACACATTCTTTCATTATTAAATATATTTAAACTTTTCATTGTGGCTGGTCTGTTAGAGAAAATTTAAATCTTGAGAGGACTTATCTATTTGGTGACAGCTCTGGCCGCTCCTGAAAGCCTTGCTGTTTGTCACACTGCCATTTGTATGAATATTAATTTCACTCAGTATAACTGGGTACCCTTGGAAGAGCCTTAGTGTAGCTGGCTGTGGAGTGTCTGGTGGTGGTGTAATTACCTTATAGTCTATGCAGAAGTGGGTATAGCTAGTAAATCTGTACCAGCCTTTTCCAGATGTGTGTGTCTCTGAAAATCAAATCTCAAAGAGTTTGTTTGTGTGTCAGCTGCTTGGAGCAGGGACATGAAGAACTGGTTTCACATGGAGGGAGCTGGAGGACTTGGTTTGGGCACTCGGTTGAGGACTCAACCCTACAGCTGTGCCAGTGGGGAGTCTTATTGGGGATCTGGAGAGAGAGACAGAGAGAGAGAGAGAGAGGACCCAGCCCACGGACTGACTGTGTTCCCTGTGTGCTGTTAAGGGAAATTGTGCTTGATGCAGAGAGCTGCATCTGGAAATAGTAGGGGTATCCATTTTTGTTCCACGTGAATGTCATTGTCAGTGGTGAGGACTCAGGCTCCTTGATTACTGGCCCAGAGTGGGGTTTTCACAGTGCCATTAGAAACCTGATTGTCCTGTACTTCCTGTTTATCTGCAAGTCTAATATCTCCACCAATACTAAAAGTGAGGATCTAAATCTTCACCAACAGAAAATAAAATAAGATGGGGGCATTGGTTCATAACCCAGTGCCTGCCAAACCTCTGGAGTAAACTTCCCTTGCATGTTAAGCAGTGTGACCAAATATCTTTCTTTAAACATAAACTAAATGACTAGATGCATGTCCACAAATTTAGCCCAGAGTTGACCAGTATGGCCGTCCTGGATAAATGATGTGCTGCCTGAGAGAAGGTACTGGCAAGGCAAGTATGGTCATGAGACTTGGTGACCTTGTACCATCTATGATTCCATGCCCAGGGAGAATATGCTTTGTGAATTATATTTGAAATTTATGCATCATTGAAATAATTGTCTTGGGATGGATATTTTTACATGTGCACCAGTTGCCCCACTGTCATAAGTCAAAGTACTGACACTATCCCCTTGCATGATCACAGTTTAGCTGATGTGCATTTTTAAACAAATTGTTCAAGCCTATGGAGTCCTGCAGTTTTTGTTCAATCCTTATAAAAATAAAGTAAGTGTGTTATAAAACTGTGTATAGCTTCTAATCATATCCCTACAGAAAAAGGAGGTAGGCTTAATCAACCAAAAGAGCAACTGCTTTTTTATGTTCTTCTCTTCAGACTGATGTCTTTTACCAGTGTAGACCACACAGTAATACTGCACTGTAATACTGATTAAAGAGTCACTATTCATCCAGAACCTTGTGACCAACCGTATCTAAAGAAAATGTCCTGTACCCTTGCTGCTTCATCTTCATTGAAAATTTCATGGCTTTGTCACCTAGATTTTCTTCAGTCCTGGCCTCTTGATAAAGAAGATGGTGTACCACAGTTCTGTGAATATTGTTTGCAGGACCCTTACTTTTATAGGTTCATAGGTAGGTACTAGGTTATCGGCCCAAGGGCCTATGTAAGCCTAGCCAGCAAGGTTCCATAGCTTACGCCACCCAAGAAAGTTATTTTCCTGTGCCACTGTCCAGCAGAGACACAGAAGTGATCCCTGGGGTGTATTTCCTATTTCCCAAGATTTGTCTTGAAGAGTGCTAATGAAGAACTTTGCTTGACATAGATGGGTAGGTTGTTCCAGAGTATAGGAAGTCTCTGGGACAGGAATCTATCCCTCCAGCTTGTCCTGTTTATTGTGGTGACAAGGTTTAGGTCCCTAGAGCATGTAGCTCAGAGGGACTGGGATTTCTTTAGGTGTAGCATGTCCGACAGCTCTGGGTTTGACATAGATTTATATATGTTAGGCAGAGATCACCTCGGAGTAGGTGATATGCTACGGAGTAAAGCTGGAGTTTTTTGAGGCGGTCAGTGTAGGGAATTTGTTTGAGGCCAGTAATCCTCTTTGTGAGGTACTTCTGTGGCCTTTCCAGCTGTTGCAGATGTCTTGTGAGGTACATTCCAAAAGGGGCGTTGTACTCTATAATGGGTCTAATGAGTGACGAGTAGAGGGGAACAGAGACCTATTTTTTCCTGGATGAGAACCCTTTTATGATGAGGTGTGCCACGTAGAAGGACTTCCTGACTACGGTGGCGATGTGACTATCAAAGGAGAGACTACTGTCCACCTGGGTCCCAAGGTCTCTTATCATGCATTCGGTGTTAAGTAGATTGCTGCCTATGTGGTAGTTCATGGGTACAGAGTTTTTAACAAAGGGGATGACACTGCACTTTGTGGCACTGAGCTTGAGGCCATGGCTCTGACACCAGGCATCTGTCTCAGTGAGTCCCTTCTGTAGGATGTCTACATCATTTGGGGACTTGACTTCGGCTCCTAGTTTGCAGTCACCTGCGAACTTCCTTAGCCAGAGGCCTTCTGTGTTTGCCTGTACTTCATTTTGTCATACCATTCAGTGAATAACAGACTTCTGCCAAAGGAAACTAAACAAAACCTCTCAAAAAGGCAAGGTACCCGTTTTACACCCACCAACAGTCAGTTAGTGAAATGCCAAGTTACTGACAAATGTCTGAAGTTCAGAGTCACAGTACATTTAAATTTAAGAAAATTCTTGTAAATTGAGCAAGTAAGGCATCTTCTTGTTCAATTAAATAATTTTCTCACACGCAAACTGCTTATTTCAACACGCCAATTCAGTTGCATTGAAATAGTAGTGTTGTATGTGGACTGCCTTTCAAGCAGTATAGATGTGAATGAGGCAAGGCAGTCCATATAACTATCACTGCAAGAGGAAAGCAGAATCCAATGTGATTGGCACACTTGCCATAAATGATGTCCTTGCTACTTTTGTTAGCTCTCTGTGTAAGTGTTACAGGACGCAATAGACACAAACCTCAAAATAACCAGATCCACAAGAGCTTGCTGTCAGTACATAGCTTCTTTAGTCCATCCTGCATTAAGTACTTATTTTAGAACAGGTACTGTGTCATTTGCTCTTTTTCCACACAAACCCAGCAGAAAAAAAAAGTCATCACCAAACATAGAATTCAGGATCCTAGAAAAAGTGTGGAAGAAAAAAAATGTCATTTGAGAAAATTTGACTGTAAGCTAGATTAATTACTTTATGCTTTTGTAATTATTTCAGTACAGTATATTATTTTAGATTGTACAGAATCCATATAAGGGAGAGGCAAGTTTTTTTTTTTTTACAAGTAAGACATATTGAAGTGTATCCTAGTGGGCCAGCAGCATTAATGATTCATATGCATATTTAAGGGGAGGAGCCACAGTGCTTTCAAATAGGAAGCATGTCTGGTTGAAGATATTAAGCCGCATCTAAGGGGACAGCAAAGGCTTTAGTCAGTATGCAGCAGCCTTGAAATGAGAAATGCAATGTAATCCTTGGTGAGTCAAGCTGGACTGTCGAGCATCTGTCCCCATACTGAAAATTCCTGGATCTTCCTGGAATGACAACTATTTAACCAATTATTAAAGCTGATTATTTATTATTTGCATGTAGGCATAATCTGAGATGAAGGATGGATTCCAGTCAGGACTAATGTGTACCTGCATTTATAACTTGTATGGAAAGTTCTGATTTGTCTCTCAGCATATCCCTCAGGGTTTTAAATCTTAACTCATTCACTCCTACATGTGCTGCTACTGTGCCATAGTCATATGTGTCCGAAGTTATTGTCCTTAGGACCCCTGTAATGTCAGAGATCTTGATGCCTGAAAGACAACTCACTGTAGCCCTCTCCTTGTCCAGCCTTTTGAATTATGAGTCATTGTGCATGACAATAGAATCACCTATCAATAAAGCATTTCTGTTGCTGCTGCTGTGGTTCAAAGTAATAGATTTGGAGTGTATTTGTTCAAGATGCCTCTTTATGGAAGGTATACGTGAGATGGATGAGTGGCTGATTTTTGCTGAGGTTTAATCTTATTTCTTAGAGGGTATGGGAGTGATCGCTTTACAGCTTCAGCATAAGACATTTTGATGTGATCAAAGAAGGATCATGGTGGTGGTGGGGGAGTCTGAAGCTCACAGAGAAAGTTTATAAGTAAGGGGACAGTCTCCAGTTTAATTAAATGTTTACATCTCTCACAGATGGAATTATTATCGTTGTTACAACTTCATTATCTGTAAACAGAATGCAGTTTGTACACTGTCTTATGAAATGTAGTGCTAAAAGGCTGGCAACGGAGTTGAAACTAGCAGAATGACGATACATTTTGTCCTGTGTTTAGATTAGTCATGTAAGTGTGGCACTAAGCAGGTAGGATGATGTAAAAAGGAGGGTGTCTCAAGCTTTACTAATCAAAGGGGAGACATTTCCCAGTTTAATCCTTCAGTGTTCACTAGTATGAGCAGATAAAATGAGACCTGAAGGAACTACCAAAGGCAAATTTATATTAAGGGCAGGCAACTCAAGAGCCACTAAGTTAAAAGAGCAACACAGACCGACTTGGTTGACACTGCATTCTGGGTTCCTGTAATACATTGGGGGAGGAGGGCAAATGTACTGAAATAGCTTAAGGTGAGAGACTTCACAAAATTATACTTTTGTGCTTACTGACAGCAGCCAACAAAGCCAGCAAAAGATGAGAGAGAACGAATTATGTGGTTAAATTATCATAAAGGTCAGACATCGACAGATACACTGGGTTTAAGACCACAATGAGAATGGTGTGGGAGAACTGAAAAATTCATAGATAAAACAAATGTTTGAGCTTCACTGTGTCAGCTGACCTATGAGAAAGCCTCATTAGTAGGAATCTTTCCTCTTCCCTCTCTTCCCATTTTGTCTATGTAGAGCAGCTGCTGCTTTGACTCCAGAAAAATTCCTGCAAGAAACCAGTAGGTCCATAGAGTTGTAGCCTTATTATTTCAATCTGATGTGTTTTTTAACAGAAAGAACCCAGTAAACTGGGAGTCAGAACTAAGGATCATAGGGGTGTGAAATCCCCTTAACATCACTGCACCATTGACATTAATGGATCAGACCAGACTTACTCAAGCATGTGAACCTGTAAATTTTAGAAGAAGCAGAAGTGAGGGCATGGGAAGAAGTACTCATGTTGGCACTCATTGTAGTGAAGGTCATCATTATGATCATCTGCTACAGTGAGACTGAATATCTGGTATTTATTATGCATTTACTTTTTCTCTGATTTTAATTTAAACATTTATGTGTGAATCAGATCATTATCGTCTTTCCTTTCTGCTACAGAAAAAGGTGACAAACAAGAATATTTTTGCCATGGTTGTGTAATCTAGTGTTATGCCAATGTGTAGCCCACCTTCCAAGGAAAAATGTTTAATGCCCTGTGTTGTGCACATTTCTATGCTGATGCAGGAGCCCTCCAAAAACACAACAGAGCAGTTGTGCAGCACACTCCGCAACAAAGATTGTCTTTAAAGCAGGGGCTTATAGCTATCTGCCTTCTACCCCAATGCAGTTCTACGATCACTTTAAATCTTGTATAATGTGTGTTGCTATGGTTACTTATACTGTTTATGTTGTGCATAGTTATTCCTTGACATATCAACTATCATATCCTCTGTAGGTGAACTGAAGTTGGCATGGAAAAGTTTTACATTTATAATTATGAACACACATCACTGTGCTACATTGTGTAGTACACTAAAACAGCACTTAGTTGTGCTGGAGAGAACCATGGCTGTATGACCAGTAAATATCAGTGAGTAGAACCTCATTTGTTCTACTGCACAAGTCTTTCCACCTGAGACTGGTAAGAACATTGTATAAATGGATTTTCATCAGCAAATATCAATATAAAACCTTGAATGCCTTTAAAGGGACTTTTACTTGGTTTACTCTTTATTTCATTTTGCATTCTTGACTCCTTTTATCCTGGAATCTTTTGTTAGAGATATGATTTTAGACTCAGAATTAGTCTTTTTTTCTACAATATTTATTTAGTTCATTTGTTATTTAGGCAGTTTTGCTGAGCCATTTGACATTTTTAATGGGACAAGTGAGAATCGTTATTAGCCAGCACATACTATATATGAAATATTGTAATTTCATCATGCTGTTTTTTATTAGCATACATTTTTCTTAAATTTTTATTATTTAAAATAGTCTGTCTTTTTCTTTTTGTGATCTTATTACCTCTTACTTTGTGACAGCTGTGGATTGCTGGAATGGTTTTCTTACTTCTTCTTAGTTCGGGATCAGATTTGGAAACATTTTGGACTTGTGGAATTATCTCCGATTTGTTAACCAGTTTCTTTTTCTTATAGTGCTTACTGCATTTTTTTACTTTCTTCCTATTTTTCTTAGGTTCATAGATTAGTACTAGGCTAACTTTCCTTGTGAGACATTTAAAGCCTAGCCAATTACCCCATGTGAGAATCAAACCCTGAACCTTGTGTCTGTAAGGTAAACATCTTAACCATTATACGAGCCTCCCACCCTTCGGCCTTTAGTGGCAACCTTTCAGTGATTCTATAGCATTTCCACTGCCTTGTAATTGTAGGTTTCTTCAGAGCTTTCAAGGATGTCTGTGTGCTGACGTACACCTTTCACTTCAGAAATACATTTAGTTTAAATCTTACATTTGGTAGCTCTACATCCAGACTCTGTCAGCACTCTTCCTCTTTGTGCAACAAACTTAGAAGCTTTAAAATGCAGTTAAAAATGGTTTACCTAAAGTTTCTGTTCTCCTTTCCCTTTCAGTCTTTTGTTTACTGAGTGGAACTTGGTGACAATTTTGTTGTGTTTGCACCTTTGAGTTCTTTTTTAAACTCATTTAGTGTAACTAAGGCGCCATTGTTCAATTTTCTCTGCAGGTTTTGTACACATTCATTTTCTCATAATATCTGCTTTAGAAAGATTGTCATGCAGGTATATAGAACTTATTCAGACTGCCCTCCATCATCTAAGCAGTGCAAAGAGAAGTCCCCAAGCATATGTATTTTCATACCTTCCCCTCAGAAAAGACACTATGGAAGACAACAAACAGTTTAAATTATAAATGTTAAAAATGCGGTACAGATCTGAACATAGATTTATTTTCAGCAGTGCTGTTTCTGATATTACACCCAGGTCAGCCCTGTAGTTATTTCTTCAAAGCAGTTTATGCTTGAAACATGTTAAGGTACAAGTGAAAACTTTTATGTGCTAACAGTTGACACAACTACACAGATACTACAGCAAAAGCTTTGGTATATAGTGAATAATTACCATAATTTACATTATTTTTAGTTCTTCACTTCCTCGTACTCGTTTGACTAATGTTTCTTGAAACCAGTATTGTTGCAGTCTTCCTGCAGTGCAAATGAGCATTCAGCATTAACAGATGTGAAGAATTGTTAAGACAACCAGTCAAATACCATGCTAAAAACAACTCTTTTTTTGCACAATACTTTTATTCTCTTTTTGTAGTCTTATAAGTGATTTTGAAACATTTTTATTTTATTTATTGGACTATGGCACGTCATGTTACTAGCTGCTGATGAATTTTTGATTGCAGGCTATTATTTCTGGGGTTATTTTTATTATTTGCAGTATTTCATGTGTTAAAAAGTGAAACATTAACTTTAATTGCGTAGTTCATTTTCTTAAAGTCAGCTGTATTCAGCATGACATGTTTTTTGTACATGTTTATACATGTATGTACTTGTGGAGTGTACAATTATATGTTTTAGTTTCCTGTATTAGGTCTTGTCCTTCTGGTATAGGTCATGCATTTACAGTTGATTTGATGGGGTTTGGGGCTTCATGTTAGGGTTTTGACTGAATGTGGAATGTTGTAGGCTGTACACACCTGAAAGATTCATTCAATAGGTTATCACCACATTCTACTGTTGTGAAAGAGCAGGACATTCTGTTGACAGAGAGTCTGCTGAAACAACGCTGAAAAGTAGGACGGCCAAAGTAACTCCTTCAGAATGTTCTTACTTTAATCAAAGAAAACAAGAGTTTTCTCACCTGTTCTCCAACCTGCAGTGATCTCAGATTTGGGAGGGGTGCAGGGGATGGGGTTTTGCCTCCCACAGAAGAAAACATTTGGTTTACGTCTTTTTGGGCAGTCTTGCTATGGCTAAACATGTTCCCTCTCAGCTGACTTGGTTTGAATCAATTAACCAAGATGCCTGTATGTGGCAGGATAAAGGTTTGGTACTTTTGAAGTAATAGGAGGAATTAATGCTAACTTTGTATATTTGGATCATAGGAATGGCAGGTGTAGCAGCAGTGCAGATAAATGCATAATTTTACAGTTCTGGATAGAATTTAATGAAGATTATGTTTCTCATTATTTCTTTTTCCTTTTTTTTCAGAATAACTGTCAAACTGTGAAATCATATATAGATAAAGTTCTGGGGCGATATATCATGAATGTGACACACAGTGTTTTGCTCTGCAGTCAGGCTCTCTGCACAGGCAATGGACGGTGTGTGAGAAAAGCTGAGAGATCCAGTGCTTACCTACACCTGAATCCTGAAACCTTCTTAATAAAAAGAAACCTGGGCTCCGGTGGACCCAGCTTCCTTGTTCAGGGAAGTCTGAATAAGACAGATATGACTGAGATGGCAGAATCCTTTCTGTGCCAATGTTATAGAGGCTGGAAGGGAGCACACTGTCATATTAAAACAGTGCAGTGATGTACAGGAATGGAGAGTGTCCCGCTCCCAACTAAAATACACACACACACACACACACACACACATATATATATATATATATATATATATATATATATATATATATATATTGCATATGACTGGCTAATAGGGGTGGGCAAAATACGTGTATTGGACACCTTTCTCAGTCAGACTGTGCAAAATACTTTGGTTCATTTCAGTATTTATTTGTGTAAGTTAATTATTATTTCTTCTTTTGTTTGCATGAAAAAAACAGTACTGTTGTGTTAAAAATATCACATGCTAGTTTTGCTAATCAATTGATATATACATTATTTAGCTAAAATTATCCCTGTTGCATTGTAAATTCTGTATATCAGTTGCACTGTGTAAATTACCAGGCAGCTTTTGATACATCATTTTGTACTGCTCAGTAGATTGCAGATATTATTGAAAACTTCAGTGCTTTAAATCTTAGGCCAGCTTCATATTGCTTATAACTAAACAGTCTTGTTTGCAACGTGTCAGTGTAGCATTTGCTGCTTTGGCAGGCTTCATTTACAAACTGAAAAGACCTGCCTGATACTTGTACTTTAGATATAGTGGTGACAAGAAAGTAGTATATATAGTTACCATTCCTACAAACTTGATGTTAGTTTTTAAATACTTTTATTATTAATATTTTAAAACTTGCTAAAAAATTTAACATATGCCTGTCAGTTTATTTTTAGAAGTGGGTGTCTAAATTTACATAGCATAATGTTTTATAGGTTTGCAATTGTTTTATACTTTTGCTGTGTGTGATAATAGGAGGTACTGCCAGCCATGCTGGGAGACGTAGGGCAGTGGATTTGTGGCATGTGCCAGCACAGCTAGCTGGAATTTTGTAAATAATTATCTGTCATTTGCATCTCAAACTGATTTGTAAAGATGCTTGTGCTGAAAATGTATTTGTGAGGTTTGCTTATGTTAAAGGTATCAACAGTGTGCCCTGCTGGAAGGAAAAGAGAAGTACATGCATTATTGTAACTATTTAAATGTATACATTGTAACAACATATACTGGCAGTGAAGAGGTTAATCTTAATCCACCTGACTTTCCAAAATATTCTTGAAATTAAATTACTTTATGGGTTAAGCCATAAAGATGTTATACCACATTTTTGAATGGAGTCAGAGATGCAGTGTCTGTGCTGGAGAATAGTTGGTAGCTCCTGTAGGAAGAGTGAAATGGCTTTATGTTTCTTTGACTTCCAGCAGCTACACCATATCTGAGCAATGCTCTGTCTGTGGGTATTGTAGCACATAGGTGTTAAACCCTGGTAGCTTCTAGTGATGGGGTATAGTGCAGAAAACAGAATCAGATGACCAGATGTATGTGATGTCATTCTGTACAGAAATGTTTTAATATTAGGGGAGACTGAAGTCGCAGGAGCATTTTGTAGTCTGTCAACAAGGACCACTCACCCATTTTGCCTTGCTGAATTCAGTAAGTAGGAACATTAATTATTTTAGCTAATTGGGAAAAGATAGTGAGACTAGCTAAAGACTGTTTTTCTGTAACTGTGTAAAACTTTCCATCAGTGTTATGTTTAATATTCTGTGTGACTGAAACTTTGGTGTTTACTGTAAATAGGTATTTAGCATTTTCTTGTTCTTTTATTATTAAATATATTTAAACATTTCATTGTGGCTGGTCCTTTTTGAAGAATATTTAGGCTTTGAGAGTATTTGCATATATTTATTTTGTGATAAGTCTGGCCACTTCTGAAAGCCTTGCTGTTTGGCCAACATTGTCATTTAGAGTTGGGAGGGTGGCCTAATGGTTAAGGTATTTGCCTTACAAACACAAGGTGCAGGGTTTGAGTCTCACAAGGGATAATTGGCTCTGCTTACAATAGCTCCCAAGGGCAGTTAATACTAACTTATGAACATATATTAATATTAACGTCACTCAGTATAATTGGGTACCCTTGTAGGAGCCTTAAAGTAGCTGGCAGGGGGCTCTGGTGCCAGTAATACTACCTTAAAGTCTGGCCAGAAGGAGGCACAGCAGGTGAATCTGTCAGCCTTTCTCAGGTGTGTGTGTGTGTGTGTGTGTGTGTGTGTGTGTGTGTGTGTGTGTGTGTGTGTGTGTGTGTGTGTGTGTGCACGCGTGCATGTGTGCTCAAGTGAGTGTGTGTGTGTGTGTTTCTGGCAGCTGCTTGGAGCAGGGATACAAAGCACTGATTTCACAGAGAGGGTGTGGGAGAACTTAGCTTGTAACCCCAACTAAGGACTCTTCTCTAAGCTGTGCCAATGGGGAGTCTTATTGGGGGTCTGGATAGATGTAGAGAGGAACCAGTCCCCGGACTGAGTGTGCTGTCATGGTGCTCTTAAGGGAAATTGTGCTTGATGCAGAGAGGCCTGCATCTGGAAATACCGAGTATGTCTATTTGTATCCCAAATGCATGTTCCTCTTCAGTGTCAGTAGTGAGGATTCAGGCTCCTTGATTACTGGCACAGCATGGGGATGTCAACACTGTGTAACATATTCTTGATTTTTTAGCAGATATATTTGAGAATCATCCCAACAACCTTCTTCATTTCATTGTATATATGTATGTGTTTGTGTTTGAACACTCATAGCTATACGCACTCGTGGAGATACAGTTGTATTTATAAGTAAGTGTTTATGTGCATACACACACACACACATTTATCCATATCACCATTCTGTGATATGCTTCTGATTAACATATAACCATAACAATTGTTTCTTTTAATACAGTTTTTCTAACCTTATTGAGTAACAAAATACAACTGTGGAGAGGCTAGCCGCATAATTACCAGTAATGAACTCTCAGAGTTTTACAGCAGAACAGAATGGTAGGTAAATTCTATGGGTAATGTGACTACGAACATTTCAGCCAGTCACCATACTTTTTAGGCACATCAGGTAAGCATTTGCTGTGATTATATTTTGTTCCTTCCTTCTAGATGAATAATGTTGGTGTTAAGATAATCTTGGTAGTAGACATATACATTCCTTAAGCACCACATCAGCAGTTTTATTCAACTTAGAAAAAGTGTCTGCAAAATTTATGGTCTGTTTTAGGAGTGTTATATTTATTTATTTGTTTGTTTATTTGTTTATTTATTTATTTTTGAGCTTGTCTAATTGAGCCTCAAAACTTGTTTGGGACCTCTAGGTGGTGCTAATGTCTGTTATTTCCAGTGTTTAGGGCTGGAGTTATTTGCATGGTAACTGGTTGGTGTGATACCTTTGTAGGAAGGTAAGAGAAGCACAGTAGATGACGACATTTTTTCAAAGGACAAGAATGGGTAGAACAAAAGAAGGTAAGTAGAAAACATGAATATGGAGTGAGAATTATCCTGCACTGAGCGTAGGTTGTACAAGTGACTTTTTTATCATGGCTTATTGAAACCCCACTGACCTATATTATGCAAACAGGAAATGCAGTGCAGCATTTTTTTTCACTTTTCCACTGTGGAACTAATTTGTATAAGTAAGGGAGGTATGGGGATGCAGAGAGATTTGCCATCTGCAAATATTTTTTTTTCTCTTTTTTACAATTTTTGAGTTCATTTTCAGTATAATAAAATCAAAGAGGCATAACTCATTCTGGAGTGATTTGAGCAAACATAGGTAAACCTTCTGCATCAGAGCCTTCTGGAAATGTAGGTAACCGACTTGTTCATCACAAAACTTTTCAGTGCAGAAAATATCCTTATAAAGAAGGAACTTTGGTCTCTAGATCCAAATATGTCATTTTTCTGTTGTGCCTTCATCAGACCAATCATTGAGTACTATGCCCCATTTGGTTTTGGTATGAACATGACTAGACATATGCAACAAGTGGAGCATCCTCAGAGGTTCCTCACTAAAGGAATACGTGGTGTAGAAAACGTCCTACACAAACCTCCTGAAATCCTTATCCTTGTACTTGGTCTCCTACAGACTACTGAGGGGTGATCTATACCTGGCCTTCAAAGCAGCTTCTGATCCAGCCCTTGTTGAACTTGTTGCACATCCATAAAATGATTAACACCTGATCTAGGGACCTGAACTTTCTCTGCAATGTAAGTAAGACATGTTCGAGGGACAGGTATAGTTTGCAGAGACTACCACATGTCTGGAACAGCCTTCCCATCATTGTGAAGCAGAGTTTCTCCTTGCTCTTATTCAAGTGCAACTTGGGTTAGTGGATAGGTAATTGTAAATGTACCCCAGGTCTTCCACCTCTGTCTGTATTATAAAGATGAAGCTAAATGCCAGACCACTCATACCAAAGTTATACCTCCTATAGAATGAGTGGTATCATAACTTGACAAATATAGTTAGGCCGTTTAGCCTAGTTATCACTTATGAACTATTACAAATGAGATCACAGTTAAGTAATTTTCATGGGAGTCCTACTTAATGAATGGTACAGTTTTTTTGGGACAGTGAAAAAATATGGAAATGATGTAAAAAATATAATTTATGATGTGGAACTGTGGTGGAAACTTAAATTTCTTCTTGCCAAGTTTTTATATTTATGTTTTTTTTTTCTTTTTGCTTTGTGTTGAAGTGAAATTATTTTCTTGGTAAAGAGAGTGCATCTGTAAAAAGAAAAGTATGCACAACCTGAATATCTGCTCCATCTTGCGACTGCAGTGTCAGCAATGAATAGTAAAGAACTGGAAATAAAACAAAACACAGTTTTTTAAGTTTTTACTTCTTTCCACTAGGAATTACCATTATTGTACCAGTTTCACTAGAAATATTTAGCTAACAGTGTCTTTCTTTGTTGACTAGTATGTCCACCATTAGCCAATGAAGCTGGCTTCCTCTGTGTGTCCTATGATGTCCACAGAAGTTCCAGAGCAACTTTTTAGTTCCCATCTACAAATGATGCAGGAGGAAAAGCCTTTTCAGTTAAAAGACTTGTATTCTGCAACTCATTATGCATCCTACCCTCTATTGAATGGTATGCAGTTTATAAAAACTGTACCCTCAGGTTTGCTGAATGCAGATGTTACTCCAATGAAGCCATAATAATGCATGTCTCTTCTTTTACACTGTTTACAGCTACCATAAAATATTAAAAACCTTTGTACGACCTGTACATTTCATGGCAGTTTATCTTAGAGAGTTATGGCTGTGAGCTGCTAACAACACCCTTGAAATTGCTCTGAATTTGATTCCCTCTATATTTCCAAACCAACTGTGTCTTTTAACCAGACAGTGCTGCATGGTAGGCAGATCAGTAGTAGTGGGAAGAATATGTAGGATTTAAGGGAAATGACTTTCAGAGTACAGGAACTTTAACTGAAAAGGCTATTAGCTGTTAATGATTTGTTTCCTGTAGTCTAATGTTTGATTCCCTCAGCCTCCATCTGCCTACTATGTGATTCTGAGCAAGTCGTTCAACAATGCTGCTATGCCAAGTCTGAAAAAAATGCTTGCAGATTGGTGCTCTACTGGTTAACACACAAACAAATATGTAAATAAATAAAAAGGGGCATTTCTATCTGCTATCTTCAAGTTAAATGAATAAACTGAATATGTTCCTTTTGCATACCTCTGTATAGCCTACACATTTTATCTTAGTTTTCTGTGACTCTATAACAGCAGTGCATTTTCTTTTATTATTACATACCTCCATGTGACTTCTGCATACACTTTTTACAATTGATAGCCCCATATGACATATGCATTCCCTACTGTTTTTTTTCTCAATACAACCTATGCATTACCTGTTATCACCATATGACCTATGCATTCCATTATTGTTGCATACCTTTATATGGATTGTACATTTCTTTTTCAGTTTTCTTACCTCCACATTGTGTGCATTTTCTGCTGAGACCTATGTTTTAGTATTGCTCTGTAACATGCTTTTGTTTATAAATACAAGCTGCTGTTGCATGATTAACTTATTTATTTATTGACATTTGTCAATCGGGTTTGTCCAACTGGGCTTGTGGCCTATTTTCAGTGGAGACCCAAGGAGAAAAGCTCTAGTAGTACATTTTTAAACAAGTACAATTTTAAACAATATTGATATAATAGCAGTTATAGAAAAAAGATTCACATATGTTGGGTTACATGCATAAAGTTAGAAGTTGCATTAAAAAAGAAGCTAAGTAACGATTTTACATTGATATAGTTCAATAGGTCAACAATAAAATGTTTTTGTTTGTATAAAATTATGCAAATGCATAGTAGACACATTGGAGAGAGAGGTGTAATGAGGTTCTAAGTATGGTCCTTTTGAGGGTACATAAAGGGAAGGAAGACTAGGTGGGGTCATGGCAAGGGCAGGTCCTGGAATCGAGAAAATAAGCTTTTAGTTCATTTTTAAAGTGTGATGTGTGGGAGATTGAACATAAGTCAAGGGGAAGTTTGTTCCAAGCATGGGCAAGGGAGTGTTTGTAGAGTAGTTTGCCTACTGACCTTTTTGGGTGGTAGGTGTCAAGTAATTGTTGGTTAGAAATACGGAGGGTCTGGGTTGGGATGTGGATGAAGACTAAGGAAGATAGAGATGGACAGAAGGAGGTTTTATAAATAATAGAGTGTAGCATATGAAATTGATAAGATTGAAGAAATTGAGGAAGTTCAAGCCACTGAAGAGAGTTTAAAGAAATGCAGTGGTGTGAGTTGTATGGGGAGTTAGTAATGAATCTGGCTGTTTTATGGTAAGTCTGTTAGAGTTTGTTCAGAGTGGAAGCCTGGATATTGGTAAGAACTGGGGCAGTGTATAAGAGGGAGGGGAGGAGGAGTGCCTGGCCCAGGGTAAGTCTAGATTCAGGGGTTAGGAATTTTTTGTTCCGATATAGCAGACCTAGTTTCTGGTTTGTTTGTTTTATACACTGGAGTATGTGTAGGTTGAACTTTAGTTCATCATCGATAATGACCCCTATGAGTTTTGTGTGGGTGTCAGGTTGGATAGTTGTATTGTTAGAAGATGTAATAAAAAAGGAGGTTTTGTATGAGAAAGAGAACTGGGAAGGAAAAGTAGGAGTTTGGTCTTTTGGGATTTAGGATCAGTAGGTTGTGAGAGAGCCATTGTTCAGTGGATAGTAGGGCTTATTGGGTCAGGGAGTGTAGTTCAGGAATGTTATTTGAGATGGATATAAGTGTGGAGTCGTCGTCATACTGAATAAGGGAGGATTTTTTGCATGAGGTGTAAAGATCATTGGTGAAGATGTTAAACAAAAGGGGTCCCAAGATGGAGCCTTGGGGAACACTAGTGGAGATGGAAAGGAAAGGTGAGGAGGATGAGAGCCATTTGGCAGATTGTTCCCTGCCAGATAGGTAACTATTAAACCAGGCAAGTGCGGAGGGGGATAGGTGGAGATTTGCAAGTTTGGATAGTAGTAGAGGATGAGAGACAGTATTGAAGGCTTTGGAGAGATCTAGGAAGAGACAGGAAATGAGTTTATTGTTGTCTAGGGCCTCTGCAATGATATGAGAGGAGGAGAGGAGGGCAGTGGTGGTGCTGTGGTGAGGACAAAATCCATGTTGGGTAGGGGTAAGTAAGTGGTGCGTGAGGAGGTGATTGAAAATCTGCAAGTGAATACATTTTTCTAATATGTTGGAGAGGGGGGACAAAATGGCAATGGGTCTGTAGTTTGAGGAGTCAGTGGAATTTCCACCTTTATGATGAGGGATAGTAAAGAAAGATTTCCAAAGGGTGGGGGCAGTTGATTCCAGAATAGATCAATTAATTAGTATAGATAAAGGATAGGCAATTGAGTCAGCAGCAAGTTTGAGGAATATAGGAGATAGATTGTTAGTGGAAGGAGAGCAAGGTTTTAGCTTGAGTAGTAGCAGTTTGATGTAAGTAATGGGAACTGGCTCTAAAGAAAACAAAGTTGTGTTAGTGGAACTTGGACTTAGTATATTATGTTTTCTGATGTTGAAGTATTCCTACTGTTAACAACAACAAAAAAATCTGTTTACATATTTTACTGCTTTTGTCTGCTGCTTGAGATTAATGTTGGACTAGGATTAAGCCACTTGCCCAGAAAACAAATTTAGTAAATAAAGAAAAAGACATACTTCTCATGACAACACATTGCATATTTTCTTTTGTTAATGCTATAAAAGGAAGTGACATAATCTGTTTCATGACACGTTTTATTACAATGCCATCAGACATATGGTTAACATCATGGATGCCAGAAAAGTAATGTGTTACTACATATAAAAGCTATATGCACTGAGTGAGATGGACCATATGATTTTCCAGCAGTTACTTTTATATATGGTTACACAGACAATGCATGGCACAACCAGACATGCTCTAATACAAGTAAGAGAGAGCTGATGGAGCTGGATTGAGCTGAGGTATAAAAAAAAAAAAAAAGGAATATGCAACCCCACAAGAGGGCAATGCACAAATAACCAATAAAACACGATAAGCAACAACTGCAAACAGAATTTCAGGACCAGCAATGAACTGAACAGGAGATATTTAATAGCAACACATCCACCGACTAAGCGCTTTCACCTAAAAAGGCATCATCAGAGTCGGTTAACACTTAACAAGCACCTTATTTAAAACAATTGTCATAATTGTTTTAAATAAGGTGCTTGTTAAGTGTTAACTGACTCTGATGATGCCATTTTAGGTGAAAGCGCTTAGTCGGTGGATGTGTTGCTATTAAATATCTCCTGTTCAGTTCATTGCTGGTCCTGAAATTCTGTTTGCAGTTGTTGCTTATCGTGTTTTATTGGTTAATTGAGCTGAGGTATTCCTGGTGCATCTAAGAGGTGTGTGGGCACAAGCAAGTTGACCATACTGACACTTTAGTGAGCTGAAATTGAAGGACATTCTGTGGTAGTTGAGATGCACAGCAGGGATGTGTTGCATACCTCTCAACTCTCCAGATTTTCACAGAGTGTCCAGATTATTGCCACATATTTTTGGTCTGCATCTCATAAAATTTGTAATTTTCTTGCAAATCATTGAGGATTGAAGTCAATAAATGTCAGACATTTGAGTTTCAGACTTCATATTCCTCAGAAAGTGAATGCTAAAGCAAAACATTTTATTTTACCAGCTTTCTAAGTTTATAAGAACAATATTTAAAATCTGTCCCTGATTCTTGGGCCTTGTCACCCCACCCAGTTGTTTGGGTTTGTCCAGATTTCCTGCACTAATAGGTATTGTCTTGCTATGACCGTGGTACATCTAAACGTAATAACCTGACCTGAGCTTTATCTGTGTCACTCAACTATGACATGGGGACAAAACTAATGTAATGGCATCGGCTGCCTTACTTTATACTATTGACGACCTGATGTCAGTCCTGAAGTGATAGCAACCAATGCAGAAAAATTAAGCCTCTGGTATTCGGGCCGGCCGGGGGATACCCTGGCAGGGATAACCCAAATGTGATGACTGCAACAGTAAATACATTTGAACATCTACATTTATGGTAAGTGTACACAATTGTACTTTCTAGATTCTACTAAAACCTCTACCAGTGCTGGTCTTTCACTTAGGATTCCATGTAGTCCTTTTTCTTAGCCTGTACTCTGATATCAGTCCTTGATAAGAGAATGCAATCTATAGCCTGCAGAACAATTCTTGGTCTCTTCCCATTCTATTCCCTCTCTAATTATTTGCTCCCAATACCTTGGTTCCTTTGCCAGTTTTCTGTAGTAAATTCCAGCTCCATCATCCCTATCAGCAGAATTACCTTTTTCCATCCCCATGTTGGCTTAGTTCTTAAAAATACTTTCTGCCATTTTATGAATATAATATTCTGTATGATTATTGTTATTTTTCTTAAGGATCTGGATCCAAAATCACAGTCTGTCCTTATTTCTTTGGCTACCCCCATTTCATCATTATCTCTTTCCACTTTGAATTATAGCTTTCTGCTTGTGCTATGTACAGGAGCCTTAATTGCATAACTCTAAAATACCCCTTCAAGTCAGATAATCCCAAACCACTGTGTTCTATTGGAAGGATAAATTTATCCAGCTTGACTGCTACCCTCATCCCCTCCCACAGCTTCTCTTCTGGTGCATAAAAATATACCTGACTTATGTATAACACTTAAGGGACTAAAAACATTTTTACTGCTTGTATCTTGCTATCCATATTCATAAAACAGAGCTTCCAATTTCTCAGTTTTTATATTATATTTTTAATCTCTTCCTACATATCCTTAGCTGCCAAAACAGAGTGCCTTTAACCCATATTTCTTGGTATTTCATTTTATTATGTTCATGTCCCCATAAATATGGGTATTGCTGAACCAGTTGATATATTATGGGTACATTGTTTACAGTTATCACCATTGTATTATCTTCATTAAGTTTGTATCCTGAAAAGACTTGAAAGTGTCCATAATGTTCCATGACACTGAACTATCCTCTTATGATTTTATAAGGTACAAAATAATATCATCTGGAAATGAAGACAATTATTCTTGAATACCATACCAATTATATCCTTGAATTTCTGATTCCCTTATTTTCTTTGCAAATGGTTCTAAATATAACTTGGTTAACAAATGGGAAAGAGGACACCCCTAACTGGTTCCTCTGTTCAAACAGAACTTATTGGAGAGGAACCCTCACTTCAGATTTCACCTCTGATCCCTCATATATCCTCCCAATTAAAGTTATTGCGTCATAGAATGCAAATGCTTCCATTGCCCTACTCATAAAATTCCAGCTTACTCTGTCAAATGCTTTCTCTGCACCAAGACCCACTAACAACAGTGGTATTTTCTTACATTCTGCTTACATCTGGATCATCATAATTCTACTAATGTTGTCAAATCTTTGCCTTCCCTCCACAAAACCACATTGATTCATATCTATGAATTTTGACTTCATGTTTGCCATTCTTTTAACCATTATAAACATAAACACTTTCCAGTCATAGTTTAGAATAAAAAAGGACCCACAAAAAGCTCAATTTGATGGGTCTATACCAACTTTAGGTATTACATCCACCAAAGCTTTCTTCCAGGATATTGGTGCTTCTCCTTTTTTTAAATACTGTTAAAGAAAACCTTACAATCTTTATAATTTTCTTCTCACCTAACTTCCAACCTTCCACAGGAATACCATCTATTCCTGGAGACTTATTGGTTATACATCATTTTTATCTCATCTCCTCATATTTTGTTAATAATTGAGGCTCATATATCTCTTACCTTAGTATATTGAATTCTTCCATAAACATTTCTGTTGATACTTTTACTTAATTTCCACACGTTTCTGCTTTATACAGATTTTCATAAAATGTCTGAAATATTGCTAATGCTTCTGCAGGATCTCTGGTAGTTATAGGCTGTCTAAGCTTATCAAAAAACCTTTCTACTTTCTGTTGTTTGAGTCATTGTGCTAAAAGCTTTAGTGTTATTTTCAAAAAAGCAGTTGCTTAACAGCAATCTTTCTAAACTTGTGCATATAATCCTGGTAGTCCCTTCTTTTCTGTTTAGCACTCTGCAGTTGTGCCTCTTTTCCCATATTCTGCAGTACTTTAACCTTTCTCAGTCCCTCTAAATAATTCTTGTTACGTCTTAACCATTTCTCTTTTTCTTTTATTTCTACCCTATTTTTAAACTCCACTTTCATTTTATCCCACTCCCTTGCTTATATTTTCTGAAGAAATGTCTATCTTTCGTAATAATTCCCAAAGAATTTCCACTGTCCATCCCTTAAAGTCCTCGCTCTTCAACAGATAGGTGGGGAAGCACCAGTGTCTCATTTTTATTTCACTACCCAATGTCTATGAAAAGCCTGGGCTGGGAATCTGCTGTATTGTCCTTAGTGGTGAACTAATTGCTACACCAGGGTGCCAAATAATTGCTTGTTTCTGCAGGAAGGGTGGAAGTGTTGCAATTGTTCTACAGTTTCCAGATGCTGTAATAAACCATAGCTAAAGTTGTGTGTGTGTATTGTGACACATCAGTGCCAGATCCTGGCTCCATTTCTAGTGAAAGGGTAGTGTTGGAACCACAGTCAGGTGACCACATGTGATGTTATTCTGTAGCCAGCACTAAAATTGTATTTGAATAATAGTGAAAGATGTGAGGAGAGCATGCTGTTTTTGGACCTGGCAAGACACTCATCCACTTTCGTCTTGCCTGGTTTTGTAAGTAACTAGGAAATAGTAATTTTTCAGTCAGTTAAAAAATATAGTGAGATTAGCTAAATGTTTTTTTCCTGTATCTTTCTGAACCTTTCCATGTGTGTGTGTTTTTTTTTTATATTTCCTGTGATTGAAACTCTGGTGTTTATTGTGAATATATATTCATTATTGTCATTTTTTTATTTATTACTATTATTATTATTATTATTATTATTAAATATATCTAAACCTTTCATTGTGGCTGCTCTTTTAGACAATATTTAACCTTTTAGAGCACTTTCATTTGTTTAGCTGCACTGTGGCTCCATGCTCCTGAAAGTCTTGCTGCTTGGTTAAACACTACCATTTGTATACGTATTAATTTTAATAAGTGTAATTGGGTACCCTGGTAAGAGTCTTAAAGTAGCTGGCTTCAGGTGTTCTGGTGGTATCAAATCTACATTATGATCTGGGTGGAGGTGGCAGAGCAGGTAAGCTATGCCAGCTTTTCCCAGGTAGGTGTGTGTGTGTGAAAATCAAATCCCAAAGAGAGTGTTTGTGACAGCTACTTTGAACAGGGACACTGAGTGCACTGATTTCACAGAGAAGTGGTAGAAGACCTGGCTTGGAATACACAGCTAAGGACTCAGCTCTATAGTGGTCAGTGGGGAGTCTTATTTGGGGCCCTGGAGAAAAAGCACAGCCGCAGGACTGGAGTGTGCATTCTCTGTGTGCTCTTGAGGGAAATTGTGCTCCGTGCAGAAGGCTGCTTCTGAAAATAGTGTATGTGTCTATTTTTCTCACAGTAAGCATTCCCTACTGGTGGCAGTGGTGTTGATCACTGGTCCAGAGGAGGGATGTCGCACCATTCACATTTAAACATAATATGGAAAGTGCTGTCCTTATGATAATATTATATATATTATATATTATGATATTATTCCCACCTGTTATGTATAATTTCTAGTTTCAGCTTTTGTGTTGCATGTATATACTGTTTGGCACATTGATCTTTTATACAGTTTCTTGTCATCTTCATTTTATTTTAATGAAAAGTCTCATAAAAAACACCCCCATAACATATTAACTTAATACAAACACACAAAACTATGTACATCTTCAAATAATGAAGTTTAACCCTCCTAATAAAAACAATTCTCCGATATTGACAGCTACATGCAAATGCTATAGTTAACCTATTTGGAGCATTTCTCCCCGGGCCTCCGCTGAAAACAGGCTCTGTGGAACCTAGTCGGACATTCCCGGTCAACAAATGTTAAATAAATAAATAAATAAATAAATAAAATAAAAGTAAATAAAGATTATCCATGCTAAGATGCATGGTACAGCATGTGCTTCTACTTGCACTAAGTGCTATCTGTTTTCCTTACCTTTCTTCCTTTTCCAGATGTAGAAAACAACTTGAATGGTTTCAGAAAGCATCTCCTAGCCAATGAAAGAAAAATATATTGTTTTCATTGCCCATTTATCAGTTTGCCTCCAGAGAAACACGATAACTAGGTACACAACTGCCTTCAGCTACAAGTGTCTCATGTTGCACTGTGAACATTTGTTTGCTAAAGGAAAACTTTTCATTACATTCATTATTATTTTATTTACTTGCTTCCACTTAAAACTAGTTGTTAGATCAAGTAAAGGGCATTAGTCCAGTCATTTCCCTATGCAAAAGTAATAAAAAGCATATCTATTTTATTTATATTATGATCAGTATACTTTCACAACCAGTCCCTCCACTCAGTAATCCAAGATTACAGCCAATTATTTTAAACATGTTTTTGTCCAGGCCTTCTTCTCTACATTACAGTGCCTACATTTCTTAAGATTAAATAAGAAGAAAGAAAGAAGAAAAAAAGAGAGCACCTGTTTACTGTAGTATCCCTGTAACATACAAAAATAACAGGAAATGCTTTCCTATATTACATGCAGTATATGTCATGTTTTATAAAAATATTGTCAAGAATGAACATTGTCTTATTTTATAGTTGCCTCTTTCCTCCCCCCATGTTCTTCCAAACATTAATAACATGAAGTAGGGCATGGTAGGTTAACAAAGCCAAAAAAAGTCCAATATTTCCATATTTTCTTGTTCAGCCATATTTCACAAATGCAGTTGATACTTTGTAGTCTCACATTTATTCATTAATTTCTGAGTTTCTGGTTTTCTTCCTGTTGATCTCCATTTCCAAATTACAGCCTCTAGCTCATTTCCAATGTAATCCTAGTTCTTGTAGTCAGCTCCTCTGCTTTTCTCTGTCTGTCAGGCGTTTTCCTTTGGAACATTGAAAAAGGTTTCACTTGCATAGTGTCTCCATGAGTTTTTTTTTTTTTTATCAGAAGGATAAGAAACAGCGTACCCCCATTTAATAGCTCATTTTTGTTGGAACAACTTTTGTATTTCCTCCTTAGCATGTCCTGCATCGTAAATAATAAAAAAAAAAATTCTGAAGATAGCCGAGTACAGCAGCTTGAATCTCACATCTGCTTGTCAACTTTCCCATATTGCTGGAATAAATGTACTGCTCATCTGGCTTTTGTATGGTAGGTAATCATTTTCTACAAACACTACTGTCTCCAACTTTTAGTACTTTGTCCTTCCACTGTTTTGTCAGAATCAACTATGTCTGCTGGCTGGATTGCATATTTACTATTAGAAGTCTTGGCTGCTTTCTCATGGCCAGGTTTGAAGCATACACACAATGTGCTCTTTCGTCTAACAACTCCTGCTTTTGAGTACCAGTCCAGTTGCTTATTTGTGCTTTCATAAAATTAATACAGCCTGTTCCTTCCAATTTCCCTGGTAGAGCAGAAAATCTCAAGTTTTCCTTACATGCTCTGTCCTCTAATTCTACCTTGTTTTGAAACTTCTGTTCTTGAGCAGTCTCATACTCAGCAGCATTTTCTTCATTTCAACCTCTGATTTTCACAGTTTTATCATTTATCAGCTCATCTGGGTAGATTTAAAGCTTCTTCCATTTTCCAGCCTTTTTCTAATTGATTTACTCCTTCAGTGTTTCATTTATTTTAATCAACTCTGAGCACATTTGACTTATTTTCATCTCTAGATTACTGGAAGTGAAGTCTTGCACCAAAGTGGAGCTTGAACTGCTTTTTGCTGTACAGCTGCAGGTTTTTCCCAGACAGTGTTTTTCTCACCTTTTGTGGTTGAATTTCTTTCAGGTTCTCTAAATGCATTCCTTTGCTGGCATCCAGGCAGTGCAAATACTAGCCAGTAACTGAAATTTACCCAAAATAATAAATTCACTGGCTCTGTTTTCTCTGTTTTCACACTGGAAGAGCTGAAATTAAGCTGTTACTCAGAGTGCAGCCATCTTGCAAGTCCATTGTCACTATATAATTACAGACATTTGAGCTTCAGACTGTATATCCTTCAGAAAATGCATGCTAATGCAAAATATGTAATTGTAAGTACCGGTACTTTCTAAGTTTATAAGAGCAACATTTAAAGTCTGTTCCTGATTTTGAGCCTTTGCTCCTCCTCCATTATGTTTGGCTTCATCAAGAATTCATGTACTAAGAGGTTGATAGGTATATTCTGCCTACCTTTCTTTTTATAATTCTGTAAATATGTGCAAATCCTTTTATTATTCTGTCTTTTAAAGATTGTAGTTACAGCTTTTATAGCCAGTCTTCTTTTCTCTCCCCTTATCTTCACACATGGTCTACTTTCCTTTTCTGTGTAACAGGAATGCCAGAATATTTAGCAATGTTACAAAGTAAACCCTTATCACTTGGCAGGTACACAAGGTGCAATGTTGAGTCTCTGAGTTGGCCAAAAGCACTGTAGTATGCCATTCAAGATGAAGGTATGCACTGCATGGCCAATACAGCAAGAAACAGGTTTGTTTAACAGTACTGTGGCAAAAAAGTTATATGTTAGAGCTATGCAGCTCACAGAAGAAAGCAGTTAAATCACAAACATTTGTGTCCAGATAACCATACAGTAGAGTCAATTATCCAAACTAATTGGGACCTAGAGTTGTTCAGATAATTAAACTGTTTGGATAAAAAACTTCTAAAATCTTGTTTTTTTCTGCATGCAGGGAATACACTTTTCAATCATTCAGTGATTCCAGTGGACAATAGAGAGTATTTTTCACACGAGCAGGCTACAAGATCAAAAAACACATACAAGCGAATACGTATAATGTTTACATATTTAGACTTTACAATTTTTCCTACTTGAAAACTTTAGAAGGCTTTGTTCAGATAATTGATGTTTTGGATAATCAACTCTCTACTGTACTTTTTTTAAACTTATTGACCAAATAAAACCCTGGAACAACCATTTACAGGCTTGACCAGAATACAATATGTGTGTTTATTCACAAACAGCAATTCCACTAGAACATAGCATTTGTAGATAATGAGCATAGTAAAAATGGTATTTTTTATTATGTTCAACATATTACAGTCAAACTGAGAAATAGGTCAGTGCCATTATATTATGGTATTTATAATAGGTAAGTTAGCTATATGATGGAAGTGGACCTTGAACTGTTTGTTATTGCTCTGCATCTAAAAATAACATTTGGAGGAAAGCAAGAACATTTTTTTTCTTTAAGGTTTTTTTTTTTATTTTAAGAATGGAGTTGGAATACGGGAGCAAAGATTCACAAAATGGATTAGTATAAAGAATCTGTGGTTAGTATAGTTAAGTTTATTGTGGATTGTGGGGGTTCATAAGTGAGTGGCACTTTTGGGGAGGTAATAAAGTTGATATGCTGATGTTCGGACAGTGAGGTGGCTAGCCAAAAAAAAGGAACTGTTTAAAACTTTAGAAGTTTGAAAATAGTGTACCAAGCAAGGGTTGTGCTCTTTGTTTTAAAGTTAGCCATTTTGCTTTGGAGGGGGTAAGATAGTGATGTTTCCTTTTTTGCGAAATTGTAATGAAACTGGAAGAGTCATTTCAAATGTATTTCAGTGGAGATATGTTTTTTCTTTGACACAGCAGCTTTTAAGGATAGTCCATATTCTACTTGTGCAAGTAGTGTACCTTTATCAACTGCATTTATCCTTCTGCAGATAGAAAAGTAGAGATTTTTTTTCTGGACTGAAAGAGAAATGTTTAATATTTGATTTGGTTGTGAGTAACTGATTGTGGAAATTTTGGTGGGGTAAAGCCAAATACTTGGGTATCTAAAGCTGGAAGTGAGACTAATGTGGTTCACATTGTGTCAGTTGCCTGTTTTGGAGGACATTACATTTCTTTAATATGGCGTGAAAGCTTTTTTTTTAATGTTTAGAAGTAGGTTCATTTCATGCAGTCAATTTCTGAGTCAGTTAAGGAATTTCTCAAATTTATTTTTGTTTATGGGGAGGGAGTGGCCAGATCTGTGTATCACTATGCCACCTGCATATAATATGAGAGGCATGATAAATCTCCGGAAAACATTTTATTGAAAACTGAGAATAACAGAAGGGGTAAAACTGAGCCTTGTGGCAGTCATTTTAACAAAGTAGTTGAACTGAGAAAGTTGTGAGCCTATTTTAACACTCACATTTCTGCTGGAAAGGAAGTTATTGAACCAGATTAAGGAATTCTGGCTGTTACCTATAGGTGATAAAGTGTTAAGTAGCAGGGCTTGGTCTACTACGTCAAAGTCTTAAGTCAATGAAAATGGAAGCAGTTAAGTTATCACAGTCTATGTTTAACAGAATATCATCTATAAAAGTATAACAGATATCTAAAATGCCATTTGAGCAGAAACTATTTTAGTGAACAGATAACAGGGAGTATTTATGTAAGTAGCTGGCTAACTGTTACTATATGAGCATCTCAAGACTGTTACATAGTAGTGTAGGGATAATGAATATTGGTCTGTAGTCAATAGCTATTTGTGGATTTGGGACTTTAGGGAGGGGTAATGATTCCCAGATGCGTGGCGCAGAATTATTGTAGATGCAGAAGTCATACTTGTGAAATGGAGGGCCAGCAGTGTATTCCTGGCATTAGGTAATGTACCACACAAGTAAACCACTGAAACCTCTGAGCATTGGAGCAAATTTGATCAAATTAAGTTTTGATTTCTTTTGATTTCAAATTGGAGAGTAGAAGAAGAGAGGAGAGTAAAACTAAAGGGCTGGAGGAGAGGAGGGTGGATTATTAGCTGTTGTTGGTAGATGGTGTGATGATGTGAGGTATTGCCAGGTATGCCAGGAGACGTAGGACAGTAGATGCATAGCATATGCCAGCACAGCTAGCTGGAATTTAGTACAGCATTATATGTTATTTGAATATCAGACTGATTTGTACAGATGCTTGTGTTGAAAATGTATTGTAAAGTTGCTTGTGTTAAAAATGTATCAGTGTGTCCTACTGGACAGAGGAAGAAATATACATGTATTACTGTAATAATTGTTGAAATGTATAAATTATAACAAATGATTCTGGAAGAGAAGGGGTTAATCACAGTCCAGCCGCAGCTAACTTTGAAAAATGCTCTGAAATTAAATTACTGGACCTAGGCCAGAAAGATGTTATCTCACAGTTTTGAATGAAGCTAGAGATGCAGTGTCAGTAAGAAGTATGGTTTGTTAGTTTCTGTAGGAAGAGCAGAAGTGATGATAATATTTTACAACTTCCAGAAGCTGAAACAGATCTGAGCAAAACTGTGTGTGTGTGTATTATTGACATGTGCTAAATCCTGGAAGTTTCTAGCAGTGGGGGTAGCATGGGAACCAGAGTCAGATGACCAGATGAATGTGATGTCAATATATTATCCATCACTAAAAATGATGTTTTAATAGTAGATGAGACTGAAATGGCAGAGCACTCTGTTTTTGGAACCTGACAAAGAAGGATCCCTCACCTACTTCATCTTGCGGTGTTCTAGTAAGAATTTAGATCAGTCAGGATAATATAGTGAGATTAGTTAAGTACTGTTTTTCTGTGTTTGTGTAAATCTATTCATCCGTGTTATTTTAATATTTCCAGTGTCTAAAACTCTGGTGTCTATTGTAAATAGACATTTATTATTTTTCATATTCTTTTTTTTTTTTACTATTAAATATATTTAAACTTGTCCTTGTGACTGGTCCTTTAGAGAATATTTTAACCTCTGAGAGTACTTATATCTATTTGGTGACACTCTGGCCACTCCTAAAAGCCTTACTGCATTGCCCAAATATTATCATTTGTATTAATATTAATTTCACTCAGTATAATTGGGAACCCTTGTAACAGCCTTAGAGTAGCTGGCTTTGGAGTGTCTGTTGGCAGTAACTACCTTATACTCTGGGCAGATGGAGGCATAACTAGTAAATCTGTGCCAGCCTTTCCCAGGTGTGTGTGTGTGTGTGTGTGTGTCAGCTGCTTGGAGGAGAGACACAAAGCACTGGTTTCACAGACAGAGTGATGGTGGACTTGGCTTGGACACGGCTGTGGACTGACCTCTATAGCTGTGCTGTGAGGAGTCTTATTGGGGAAAACCACCCCCCAGACTGAGTGTGTTCTCTGTGTGGTCTTGAGATAAATTATGCTTGATGCAGAGAGCTGCATCTGGAAATACTGTGTGTACCCATTTTTGTTCCTAGTGAATGTGGCACTCCAGTGCCAGTGGTGAGGCTTCAGGCTCCTTGATTACTGTGGGGAGGTCACAGATGGGTAAACTCTTTCAAGAAATCATCTTTTGAAATTGGGCCAGAGGGCGTACTAGGGAACCCTTTTCATCCTTACATGAATTGTGAGAGTAGCCTGTTATTTGATTGATTAGTTTCCAGAACTGTTTAAGACTGTTTGCTGTTTCTTTACAAAGATCAATTTTTGTCTTCTGATGGCCTTTTTAGTTAAATTTCTTAAAAAACAAAGCATTTTCTTGTGTCTGGGTGTGAGAGTTTTTTGTTCATTTGACCTAAGGAAAGTCAGAGTTTGAGTAGAGTTTTAAGCTGCATCATGAACCATTGATCTGAAGTAGGATTGTTCATTTGTCAGCAACCTGTGGGTTATGGATCCAATATTGGATCCGAGCCGGCAACTTGTTTCAAGCTAATGGATCCGAGCTCCTAGCTCCTCCCTTCACCCATAATCCCCTGCTAACCCTCCATGACCTCAGATCTAGTTTGCCGCGCTTGTGATGGCTGGATCCTTTTCTTGAGCTCCAGATAAGTGATAAAAAAGTTAAATTTTTTTCTTCAGAAAACTCTTTTTTAGTTTAAATTAACATTTATAAAGTGTGTCTGAGTTAGGTTCCCTATTTTTTGTTTAATCAATACCCTCCCTTCGCTGGTCGCTAGTGTGTGAGTGTTTGTTGTGTGTCTTTTGGGGCCTGTGTGTGTGTGTAGTTTTTTTTCTTTCTTTAAAAAAAAAAAAAAAAAAAAAAAAAGGGAATGGCTGAGGCCTCAAAAGCCATATTTTCAAAATGTACCGAGTGTGGCCATAAGCTCTCCCTGGCTGATGGCCACACTCGGTGCGTTCGGTGCCTTGGGGTTGAACACCTCACCTCGGGCTGTACTATCTGTGCAGTGTTCAACCCCAGGGCACTGGAAGAACGGAAGTCGAAGCTGGTCCTGGCAGGACTTCTTCCCCCGGATTCAGCCTCGGTCTCCGCTACCACGGCTACTCCCGTGGCTCCATCACAGCCTGTGGTGGTTGCCACTCCTGCCCCCTTGCCTCCGACTGGGACTCAAACTCCCGCTAAAGTGTCGGAGGACAGGGAGGCCAAGAGGGAGAAACGGAGGGAGAAGCACCTGGCGGGCGAGACCTCCGTTTCGGCCCCGCCAGCTAAGCGGGCTTCTCCCTCCATTGCTTCTAGGTCTCCTCCTCCTCGGCTCCGATCTCCTTCTTTCTCCCTGGGGCCCGAGGAGGAGACCCGATCTCCGTCGAGGTCATCGAGGCGGCATTCCAGGCCTGCCTCGGTGGCCTCTTCGAGATCCACTTTTAGCTTATCAGATGCAGACTTGGACCGGATGATGCGAAGGTTCATCCAGGCCCAGCTGCAGATGGGAGTGCTCTTCGACACCTTTTTTACACCCAATTGCTCCTTCTCCGACCCGCTACCCGGGTTCGGAGCACTCGGAGCCGAGCAGCCTTGGAGCCGGGGGTGGGTTGGCGCTGACAGTACTTGGTACTTCGGATCCGACACTACCCTCGAGTCTGTCGGATCTGACCTCTCGGAAACATGGTCTGAGCTTCGGATCTGGGGGATTCAGTGTGCCTTCGGCTCTGTCCAGGTCGGAGCACACTGGTCCCTCGGATCCGACGGTCTCGGCGCCGGCTCTGATCCCTTCATCGGATCCGAGTGGGAGCCGACTTTCAGATACATTAGAGAGTGGCTCTCCCACGGCATTTGATGTTGTGGAGAGGACTCTGTTGAGAGCATCCGGACCCCCGGTCCTTGCATCAACTCCTCCCTGCACTCCCTCTCTGCTGGGCCAGGCTTCCATCACCCGGCCAAAGGGACAGCCTGCTTCAATGTCACAGACAGTTTCTTTGGAACAAGATGTTGCTGGTGAGGCCTCCTCGGACAGTCCCCCTGAGAAAGCTCCCCGCAAGCATAAGTGCAAAAGGAGGCACGTGGACTCCCCTGAGTCCTTAACCGAGGACACGGACTTGGAGGAAGGGGAAGGCTCCCCAAGATCACCCCCTGAGGATGTCTCCTTTGGAGACATCATGGAGATAATGCACAAAAAACCAAAGACAAGCAAAGAATAATCCACGACCTTGAAGAAAGGAACCGGAACTCTGCTAAAGTCCACAAGGCTGTATTTTTATTTCTGAAGTATTCCAAAAGTCACAGATAAAATCACACAAGCGCTTTCGCTCAGGCAATCCTGAGCTTTATCAAGTGAAAACAAATTGCAGTGTGCAGTAACCTCCATTAAATAGCCTGGCAATTATACAATTAATTAATTAGTAAATCTAGTACTAAGGTGTGGTGCTTTAGAGTTGGGTGTTAAAAAAAGTTAGTCATTATATCAACTCAAAAAATGAAATGTTTGCAATAACATATGCACTTAAATAAAAATGACTAACCATAAAAACATTTTAAAATGCCAGTTTCCTAGGTTTCAGAACATAAAAGTCTGAAGTCTGATTGGGGTTGTAGATTGTTAAAGAATATGCTTAAAGATGTGTTTAGATTGTCAGTGAATTGTTAAAATATTTTTTCCTTATTACTTTACACTGATAAAAACATGCAATAAAATATGCATGAGATATTTTTAATGCCCATCCATATAACATTTCATATAGAATTTGATTTATTAGTCGGAATCCTATAACCGTGGATGTTCAATAATTTAATATGCTGTGGGGATGCTGTGGTATGAAGGGGTCAAGTGAGAGTTATAACCTAGCCCTCCTAAGCTTGAGGACTGGTTTAATGCTGATCATCCCATTCAGACCTGGTGGCTTCCCTGCATTCAGTCTCAACTGCCATAATAGTTCACGGTAGCCCAAGGTGGATTCCCAGTCACCACCTCTTGCATCTGGCTCAACCTGTTCCAGAACTAGAAACTGGATTTTGGGTTCTGGGCAGGAGAGTGAGTGTTTGTAGAAGGCGTTGGTTTCCTTCTTCCTGGTCATGTCATAAAGATGCTCAGAGATACGTTTTCTTAATTCCCTCTCAGTTTTGCCCACATAGAAACTTTGACAGTTGGTGCACATCCCCAAGTACGACCCTCTAGAGGCACAGGTGTAAAATCCAGTGGGGTGTATCTTGTAGTTCCTAGACGGGAGGTATGGTGCTGTTTCTTTGGATATGGCATGACATTGGGCACAGGCACCACATTTGAATGTGCCCAGCCTTGGTTGTTTTACCTTCATCTTTTTCTTTGATTTCTTTCAAATAATTCCTTTAAATTAGCCCTCTTTTACGAACAAAACTGGGTTTAGGCGTATGTAGTCCTTTAGTTCTTCAAAGAGGGTTAAAACCGCCAGTGATGTAAGATTGTTTCTTCCAATTCATAGGAATTTGATGAGTATGTGTGTGCAAAACTGTTAGTGTGAACAGTATCCTTGTTTTGTGTATTGTTGGTCACTGGTACAAACCCCCCCCCTAGTATTGGTTTGTAGAGGGAATGTCGTGCAGATTTTACCTCTGCTGCTAGAGTTAGAAATAGTTCCAGAGGGTAACCTCTCTCCAAGAAAAGGTTTTCAAAATTCCACCTCAGAATCAAAATCTTTCTCCAGACTGCATATTCTACTTGCTCTGATGAGCTGCCCCTTGATGATCCCCTCTTTTGATATGGTGGGTGGGCACTTTCAAAGTGTAGCAAGGAGTTAGAAAATGTTGCCTTGCGATGTAGTTTGGAATGGAAAGTTTTCTGATTGTAGTCCTTGTAAAGAGTGATGTCCAGATAATGAAGTTCGCTGATCCACAGTGTGAGTAAATTGTTGGAAATTCTTGTTGATTTGATGAGTATAAGGAATTCAGTTAGGTTCCTTCAGAGCCAGACCATAAAATACAGATGTTATCCAAATAACGTCTGTAGAAAAGGATGTGATCTTTCCATGGGGTATTAAACGAATGTATGCTCCCACATGTGCAATACTACATTTGCGTAGAAGGCTGCAGAAGATGCCCCCATGGCAACCCCCTTGTGTTGCCGGTATAATTCACCATTAAAAAAGATGAAGTTGTTGGACAAAACCATCTCCATCATTTCGGTAAGCAAGTTGGACATTTTGTTACTAAGGGTTGTCTTCTGGCCTAGAAATTGGGCAAACCATTCCAAACCTTTTTGATGAGGGATGCTGGAAAACAGATCTTTGATGTCCACTGTGACCATTAAGGTGTCTGGGGAGTAGCAAGAGGTGGGAATGTCCCGGAGGAAGTGCCAAGAATCCTTGCAGACATGGGACAATAAAGACGTGTATTCTTTGGTCATGTAATCAATAAATTTTCCCAGGGGCTCAGTCACTCCACCTGCTCCTGATACAATCGGCCTGAATTGTAGTGGATTTATTCCTTTGTGGGTTTTAGGTATCCCAAAGATTTTAATGGTGAATTATACCGGCAACGCAAGGGGGTTGCCATGGGGGCATCTTGTGCATCCTTCTACGCAAATGTAGTATTGCACATGTGGGAGCATACATTCATTTTAATACCCCCATGGAAAGATCACATCCTTTTCTACAGACGTTATTTGGATGACATCTGTATTTTATGGTCTGGCTCTGAAGGGAACCTATCTGAATTCCTTACACACATCAATTCAACAACGAATTTCCTACAATTCACACACACAGTGGATCAGCACGAACTTCATTATCTGGACATCACTCTTTACAAGGACTACAATCAGAAAACTTTCCATTCCAAACTACATCAAGGCAACATTTTCTAACTCCTTGCTACACTTTGAAAGTGCCCACCCACCATATCAAAAGAGGGGGATCATTAAGGGGCAGCTCATCAGAGCAAGTAGAATATGCAGTACGGAGAAAGATTTTGATTCTGAGGTGGAATTTTGAAAAACCTTTTCTTGGAGAGAGGTTACCCTCTGGAACTATTTCTAACTCTAGCAGCAGAGGTAAAATCTGCACGACATTCCCTCTACAAACCAATACTAGGGGGGGGGTTTGTACCAGTGACCAACAATACACAAAACAAGGATACTGTTCACACTAACAGTTTTGCACACACATACTCATCAAATTCCTATGAATTGGAAGAAACAATCTTACATCACTGGCTGGTTTTAACCCTCTTTGAAGAACTAAAGGACTACATACCGCCTAAACCCAGTTTTGTTCGTAAAAGAGGGGCTAATTTAAAGGAATTATTTGAAAGAAATCAAAGAAAAAAGATGAAGGTAAAACAACCAAGGCTGGGCACATTCAAATGTGGTGCCTGTGCCCAATGTCATGCCATATCCAAAGAAACAGCACCATACCTCCTCTAGGAACTACAAGATACACCCCACTGGATTTTACACCTGTGCCTCTAGAGGGGTCGATACTTGGGGATGTGCACCAACTGTCAAAGTTTCTATGTGGGCAAAACTGAGAGGGAATTAAGAAAACGATTCACGAGCATCTTTATGACATGACCAGGAAGAAGGAAACCAACGCCTTCTACAAACACTCACTCTCCTGCCCAGAACCCAAAATCCAGTTTCTAGTTCTGGAACAGGTTGAGCCAGATGCAAGAGGTGGTGACTGGGAATCCACCTTGGGCTACCGTGAACTATTATGGCAGTTGAGACTGAATGCAGGGAAGCCACCAGGTCTGAATGGGATGATCAGCATTAAACCAGTCCTCAAGCTTAGGAGGGCTAGGTTATAACTCTCACACTTGACCCCCTTCATACCACAGCATCCCCACACAGCATATTAAATTATTGAACATCCACGGTTATAGGATTCCGACTAATAAATCAAATTCTATATGAAATGTTATATGGATGGGCATTAAAATATCTCACGATATTTAATTGCATGTTTTTATCAGTGTAAAGTAATAATGAAAAAATTTTTAACAATTCACTGACAATCTAAACACATCTTTAAGCATATTCTTTAACAATCTACAACCCCAATCAGACTTCAGACTTTTATGTTCTGAAACCTAGGAAACTGGCATTTTAAAATGTTTTTTATGGTTAGTCATTTTTAAGTGCATATGTTATTGCAAACATTTTTTGAGTTGATATAATGACTAAATTTTTTAACACCCAACTCTAAAGCACCACACCTTAGTACTAGATTTACTAATTAATTAATTGTATAATTGCCAGGCTATTTAATGGAGGTTACTGCACACTGCAATTTGTTTTCACTTGATAAAGCTCAGGATTGCCTGAGCGAAAGCGCTTGTGTGATTTTATCTGTGACTTTTGGAATACTTCAGAAATAAAAATACAGCCTTGTGGACTTTAGCAGAGTTCCGACATCATGGAGATGCTGAGAATCAGAGGTGGGTGGTCTGCCCCCAAGTCTTCCTCTGACGAGTCCGTGTTTCTGGAGGCATTCGAGGCAGGCCCGTCTACCTCCTGGGTGTCCCCTCCAGCTGATCCCCTGGTGGACCTTATTACCACCAGGGCATGGAAGGATCCGGACACCATGGAGCCAGTACTGAAGCGACCGGATAGGATTCTTAGCCCCCCCTCTGACCGGTCACATTGGAGTAAGGGCCCCCCTGTAGATGCCATGTTGACGGCGGCAGCCACAATGAGGGAATTGGCTCAGGAGAGTCCCTCAGTCCATCCACCGAGCAAAGAGTCCCGTTTGATGGATCGCTTAGGGAAGCGAGTCTTTAGTTCAGCGACCTTCTCCGTAAGATCCCTGAACTATATGGCACATGTCATCAGGATGCAGCGGGATCTTATCAAAGAATACGCTGCATCCCCCCTGGAGTCCATGTCGGAGGAGGATAAACATTTGTACTCCACCCGAATGGCCACTCTGAGATCTATTTCAAACACCTCTATGCGGCTATTGTCCCACGCCACAGAGGGAGCCGCTAGGGCCAGCGGAGCTGGCCTAGTCATGAGACGTCAGGCCTGGCTCCGTCATTGCGACTTTACGGAGCCCTTTAAAGCGTCCTTCGCAAACGCCCCCTTTGATAGTTCTGCCCTTTTTGGCAAAATAGTTCGCGAGACACTTGTCCAGAGTGAGAAGGACAGGAAGACGTTGCCTGCCGTCGGAGTCCGCTTTTCTGCTCCCCAGCGGTCCTTTTCAAGGAACCAAAAGGGTCAGAAGAAGATGTGGTTCCGGAAATCACAACATTCCCAACCAGCTCCGGACAACCAGTCCTACCGTGGCAGAGGTGGACAGGGAGGACGTCGCCCCAGGGGCAGAGGGGCTCTGAGAAATTTCGGGTCCAGAGAACCTTTTTCTGAGCGGCCTGCACAGCAGCCCTGAGGGGTTGCCCGGCTGCTCCACTCTGGAGGCAGTCGGGGGGCGTTTTTCGAAACATCTAGCGGCATGGGAGTCCATCACAACAGACCGCTGGGTGCTTTGCATCATATCCAGAGGGTACAAAATACCAATTCTCCATGTCCCCCAATCCAAGAACCTCCCCGATGTACCACCCGATCACAGGGAAGCCGCAGCTGCAGAAATACAGCAGCTGCTAAGAAAAAGAGCCATCCAGCCCATCCCCCAAGACCAGCTCGGATTAGGGATCTACTCCAGGTTCTTTTTGATGCCAAAAAAGACGGGGGACCTGAGACCCATCCTAGACCTTTCCCGCTTGAACCTGTCAGTAACCAAGGAAAAATTCTGAATGGTCACTCTTCAATCTATCCTCCCCCTTTTGAGGGAGAATGATTGGATGTGCTCTATAGACCTCAAGGATGCGTATTACCACATCTTAATGGACAAATGATCCAGGAGGTTCCTTTGCTTCCGGCTGGGAGCCAGTCACTACCAGTTCAGGGTCCTTCCCTTTGGCCTCACCACAGCCCCCAGGGTGTTCACCAAAGTGTTAGCAGTGATTGTGGCCCACCTGAGACTCCAGGGAATTCAGGTCTTCCCGTACCTGGACGACTGGCTCCTGACCGCACCAACAAGGCATCTACTTGGCTCGGCCAGAGACTTCTTTCTCCATCTAGCCCCACAACTAGGCATTACTATCAATGTCGGCAAATCTCTACTGGCTCCAACACAGATCATAGAATTCATAGGAGCCAGAATAAACACCAGAGATTTGCGAGCCTTCCTGACTGCCGAGAGAATCAGAACTCTACAACTTCATGTGCGGGCTATCCTTCATTCAGAGGCTTCACCAGTGGAATTGATCCTGAGGGCACTAGGCTCCATGGCAGCAGCGATTACACTCCTTCCTTGCGCCCTTTTGAACATGCGAGTCCTGCAATGGACTCTGTTAGTGCAATGGTCCTTCCTATCCCTTCCTCTCCACCATCCCATTGCTATCAGCAAGGCTTGCAGAAGGGCACTACTATGGTGGCTCCAAACATCGAACTTCCATACGGGCCGTCCCTTCTGCACCTCTCCCCCTATCGCCACTGTGACCATGGACACTTCTCGCCTCGGGTGGGGGGGCATTACTCAGGCAGGACAGTTCAAGGCATGTGGAACGATACAGAGACCTCCCTGCATATCAACGTTCTGGAGATGAGAGCGGTGCTGTTGGCGTTGCAAGCACTTCAGAGCCTCCTCCCCGCAGGAACGATTGCAATTCACTCGGAAAACATGTCAGTGGTCTGGTATATCAACAAACAGGGGGGGAACCAGATCTTATCCTCTTTGTCGCGAAGCCATGAGAGTGTGGGAATGGGCGATCTCCACTAACCGCTTTCTGATTGCAGCGCACATTCCAGGGAGGACCAACATCCTAGTGGACAAGCTCAGCCGCACCCTTCTTACCCCTTACGAGTGGTCTCTCAATCCTCTAGTAGCGAAGCAGATATTCGCAACATGGGGGCAACCCTGCTGCGATCTTTTTGCATCTCCCTCAAACGCCAAATGCAACAATTTCTTCGCTCTAATCCCCCCACCAGGGGAATCTCCAAGAGATGCTCTGGTGCATGCTTGGCCACCCGGTCTACTCTATGCCTAACCTCCTCTTCCAATGATGATACAACTCTTACAGAAAGCCTCGCGGTTGGGGAGCAAGATGATTCTCATTGCCCCATTCTGGCCTCGACAAATTTGGTTCCCTTACCTGTGGTCGCACTTTGTGAATCATCCTTCGATTCTAGATCCCATTCCGGATCTCATCTCCCATCCATTGGACTTGCCAACTCCAAACCTGGACAATCTGAAACTGACAGCTTGGTTGCTCCAATTCCACTCCTAATTAGGACTCCCGGTATCTCTTCACCAGTCAAAGCCATCCTCGTGGCAGCACATAAGCCCTCCACCGGGAAAGTGTATCACAACAAATAGAAATGTTTTTCCATCTGGGCGGAGCGCCGCGATCTAGATCCCTTTACGGCTCCTCTTCCATCCATTTTAGATTTCCTAACTGAACTCTTTCAAGAAGGCGATAGTTGTTCAACTGTCAAAGTGCAATTGGCAGCCATTTCTTATTGTCATGTGGGACATGATACAGGACCCTTGATGTCAGCCAAATTGTGTAAAACCTTTCTCAAGGGTATCTTTTTACTTAGACCTCCTGTAAAAGAAGTTGTACCCCCATGGGATCTTACTTTGGTTCTTCAAGCCTTGACTGCTCCACCCTTTGAACCCGCTGCTTCAGTGGATCTCAAATTCTTGTCATGGAAAACAGCATTCCTTGTAGCCATTACTTCAACGAAAAGAGTGTCGGAACTTCAGGCTCTTTCCGTGAAGCCTGCATACCTGATTTTTCACCCTGATAGAGTGTACCTCAGGATCAATCCCTCCTTTCTTCCCAAGATAGCATCAGAAACCAACATAAACCAATCCATAAATTTACTGGTTTTCTTCCCTAAATATCAAAATAAGGGTGAATACAAGCTGCACTCATTGGATGTTCATAGGCAGCTTCGTTTTTATACTCATAGGACGGCTGGCCATAGACAATCCAACCAGCTGTTCATTTCCTTTGCCAAATTTAACTTGGGGAAAGCTATCTCTAAAGTATCTTTATCTCGCTGGATTTCCCAATGTATAATACTAGCTCATCAAGCCTCAGGTAGACCCGCACCAGAAGGAGTTTGTGCTCATTCCACTCACTCCATTTCTACCTCTGCGGCTTTCAAGTCTAGAGTTCCTTTGGATGATATTTGTTCTGCAGCCACTTGGGCTTCATCTCATACCTTTATCAACCACTACAAGCTAGACCTGCTTTCTAGAGGGAGAGCATCCTTTGGCTCTGCGGTGCTTCGTAATATCCTTCCATGATGGCCACCCAGGGTGCAGGTAGCTGGGGACTCTGTCCCACAGGTTGCTGACAAATGAACAATCCTACTTCAGATTTAGAAGTTATGTACTCACCATAACGTTCCATCTGAGTAGGTAGTTCATTTGTCTGCAACCATCCCCCCCTCCTTCCCCCTGACCTTCTTTGGATCTATTAGTTTTTTTTAGATATCCTTTGTTGGATATATATGGAGAGGCAAACTCGATCTGAAGTCATGGAGGGTTAGCAGGGGATTATGGGTGAAGGGAGGAGCTAGGAGCTCGGGATCCATTAGCTTGAAACAAGTTGCCGGCTCGGATCCGATATTGGATCCGTAACCCACAGGTTGCAGACAAATGAACTACCTACTCAGATGGAACGTTATGGTGAGTACATAACTTCTAATTTTTAATTAGTCTTATAGTCTATATATCCGATGGGGGGGGGGGGTTCTTCTTGTATGCCAAGTAAAGGTCAGTGGAGAATAAAACTGGAGGACAGACAGTGAACTGGAGGACTGATTTTAGTGTGTGCATTCTTTGTTCCTTCTTTGGGTGGAAGAAAATTAGCATTGTAGGTGTTTTTTGTGGAGTGTAGTTACAGTGAAAATGACTGGAGAAGGATTACTAAGTTTAGGAGAAAGAGTATTAACAGGGGAAGTAAATGTGGGGTTATTAGTTATGACAAACTCAGTTAGAGCATGATCATTGGTTTTGAAATTGGGTTAGTGTATGGGGTTTACATTTGTTAGGAAAGCAGTGAGGCCATGTTTAAGGAGGCTAAGTAGGATGTGGTTGCCGCCAAAGTAATTATTTTTCTAAAGAACACAAAGCAATGAGTACAAGCATAGGAACAACACACCAAACCAGCAACACTTTGGAGGGAGTAACCAGTAACAGAGACATGGATATATGGAAATCTTGGTTGCATACCTGAATGTCATGACTGTGGTAAGGCAACCATTCCTTCTGCAGCACTGTATAAATGCATTTTTGTTGGAGTCTGTAACAATAGAATATACTAACTATGACAAATACAGTGGATATAAAAAGTTTACACACCCCTGTTAAGATGCCAGGTTTTTGTGATATAAAGAAATGAGACCACAATACATAATGTCAAAACTTTTCCCACCTTTAATGTGACCTATAACCTAAACCTGTACAATTCAATTGAAAAACAAATCTGTTAGGGAAAAAATATAAAAAATAAAAAACATACAATAAGCTGGTTATATAGGTGTGCATACCCTTAAACTAATACTTTGTTGAAGCACCTTTTGATTTAATTACAACATTCAGTCTTCTTGGGTTGGAGTCTATCAGCATGGCACATCTTGACTTGGCAATATTTGCACACAGTTCCTTGCAAAAGTGCTCCAAATCTGTCAGATTGCAAGGGCATCTCTTGTGCACAGCCCTCTTCAGGTTACCCCACAGTTTCCTATTGGATTTAGGTCTGGGCTCTGGCTGAGCCATTCCAAAACTTTAATGTTCTTCTGGTGAAGCCATTATTTTGTTGATTTGGATGCGTGCTTGTAGTCAATGTCATGTTGAAAGGTGAAATTCCTCTTCATCTTCAGCTTTCTAGCAGACACCTGAAGGTTTTGGGCCAAAAATGACTGGTATAATTCCCTGCACCTTAACTAAAGCCCCAGTTCCAGCTGAAGAAAAGCAACTCAAAGCATGATACTGCCACCACCATGCTTCACTGTGGGGATGGTGTTCTTTTGGTGATGCGAAGTATTGTTTTTATACCAAACATACCTTTTGGAATTGTAGCCAAAAAGTTCAACCTTGGTCTCATCAGACCATAACACATTTTGCCACATGTTTTTGGGAGACTTGATGTATTGTTTTGCAAATTTTAGCTGGGCCTGGATGTTTTCTGTGTAAGAAAAGGCTTCCATCTTGCAACGCTACCCCATAGCTCAGACATATGGAGAATATGGGAGATTGTTGTCACATTTAGTACACAACCAGTACTTGCCAGAAATTCATGCAGCTCCACTGTTGCTGTAGGTCTCTTCACAGCTTCTCTGACCAGTTTTCATCTTGTCTTTTCATCAAATTTGCAGGTACATCCAGTTCTTTACAACGTCACTGTTGTCCCATATTTTCTCCACTTTTTGATGACTGTCTTCACTGTGTTCCATGGTATATCCAATGCTGTGGAAATTTTTTTGTACCCTTCTCATGACTGATACTTTTCAGCAATGAGATCTCTTTGATGCTTTGTAAGCTGTCTGCAAACCATGGCTTTTGCTGTAGCAGGCAACTGAGTACATGTCAGGAAAATCCTACCAGGACAGCTGAACTTTATTTGGGGTCAATCAGAGTCTCTTTAATTGATGGCAGGTGTGTACCCAAGAAAACTGAAGGTTGTAATTAAATCAAAAGGTGCTTCAACAAAGTATTAGTTTAAGGGTGTGCACACGTATGCAACCAGCTTATTGTATGTTTTTTATTTTTTATATTTTTTCCCCTAACAGATTTGTTTTTCAATTGAATTGTACAGGTTATAGGTCACATTAAAGGTGGAAAAGGTTTTGAAATGACTTATTGTGGTGTCATTTTTTATATCACAAAAACCTGGCATTTTAACAGGGGCGTGTATTTTATATCCACTGTAATACTGCAAGATACAGATGTAAGTTAGTTGCATTCAGTATATTGGAAAAGTGAAATGTCAAGAGGAGAATGTTATTTACAAAAAATGGAAACCGTGAAAAAAATGAAAAAGGACTGTGCTGTGTGTATGGCTATCACCTTTGCCTTTCCATATGTGAAAGTGAAAACAGCTGTAGCCACATATATTACATCTCCAAGTCTACAGCAGATCTGATATCCCAGATTGATTCCATACCTGTATCATCAATACCCCGATGCTGCCATCCTTAATTAAAACCAATCACATGGCAATTGCAGCTCTTAAGGTGACCTGTTAATTCTGAACCAACATATTATACTGCTTGCTGCCCGAATAAACTTATCCCACTAAGTGACATCTGAATTGGTTTAGCACATTGCCTACTAGCAAGCTTCATAGGAATCATACCAGTACCATTGTATATCAGACATTGTTTATCAGCCCTGGTATTCTGATGTCAGATAGAATTATAGCGGGCTACCTTATTGATCAGTCCTTCTTTGCATCTGGTATTCCCCACAGATAATATTAATGACACACTTATCATTTTTCGTCTTTTTCATCCTTGCTTTTTATGATATGCTTTCATTAGATAACTTGCCTCCTGTGAAATTGCTCTGATCAGGAGAACACCTTTACCTGTACAATGACTTTTTGTATGCATTAGTGCAACAGTCTTTGTTATAAAACATGCTGGTTATGGGCCTTATGTCAAGCAGATTATGTGTGGTCTGTCATATTGAAAACTGTAGAAATTTTGGAGTGGGAGGGGGGTCACAATAATCATTACAGATTTCACATTGCTTTTTTTATTCAGCAAGCCAGTTTGGAATCGGATTGACAATATGCTTTTCTGTTGTCTTTGGTGCTGAAAGCTGAAAAGTGCAAAGAAGGCTGGAAGCAGATCAGAGTCATTGTAAAACCTTTTACATATGTTCAAAAGAGTTATACATAAAGATTTCTAAATTTAAGCAACATGATTATATAGTGTATAAATATACTTGGTACATGAATGATCTGTGCTGGTTTTAATACTTTTTCTAAAATATCCTGAAATTATAGGTGGTCATATGCAGATCACAGTCATCCCACTCTGGCACAAGTGGCAAATGTTTCCACAGATGAGAACCGGGCACCTCCATTTTGACAGTATTTATTCAATGTGAGTGAAGGTTGTAGTGTAGAATCACCTTATTAGGGTTCAGTCAGTGAAGCAGAAATTTTAAAGCCATATAAAAATATGTAGCATATATATATATAAAATATATATATGTATGTGTGTGTGTGTGTGTATATATATATATATATATATATATATATATATCTAGGTCTACTTTACTTACCTGAAAAACCACATCACTGACATTCTCATCACCGAGACAAATACAAACCAGAAGACCGACATCCGGAACACCGACATTCCGATCCGAGGTAAGTAACCACTTGGCCATCCTGTTGAACTTTGCCCCTTACCCCCATGGTAGTGCGATCTTGGAGTTGGTATATTTAGTTAGGGGGGGTGTGGGTTTAGTTTTTTTTCTTTTTTCTTTTTCGGGACGGCCAAGTGGTTACTTACCTCGGGTCTGAATGTTGGTGTACTGGATGTCAGTCTTCTGGATTGTCTGTGTATTTGTTTCTATGAAGTGAATGTTGGTGTTTTTTTGGGTAAGTGAAGTAGATCCATATATATGTGTGTGTGTGTATATATGTATATTGTTTTTAATCTGTTGCACCCTATGTTTATACTTTTATTTTTCTTTCTTTCTTTTTTTGTTAAACTCATTCTGGTTTATTCATTATCAGACCTGTAGTTCTGTGTAAATGGCAGAAAACTGTCATCATTTTTTCTGTAGAACAGCTCCCTCCTAACCAGTGTGAGGAGTAGCATCTTTAATATCTACCTAGTTAATTTAGAGACTTCTTATTACATTTTGCTAATTAAATTTTAGTGATGCATTTCTATCTCGATAGTTTAAAGAATGAAAATATAAATATTAAAAAAAAAACAGTGTAAGAGACTTCTCTGTGTGGAAGACATATCTAGTTAATCACTGTTTATTAATCAGATCAGATAATAGTAGTAGAAATAGTGAACTTAAACTCATCCTAAGTCAAAAAACAAAAAATATATAATTTGAAATATTGTACAGAATAACTAAGCATTTGAAAGTAATCCAAGCAGGGTAGGAAGTCTGTTTCCAGTAGAAAATCCTTTATTAAGTACACAGACAAGCAATCCAAGTAAAACAAAAATAACAAAGTAATAGCTTCCTCACAAGCTTTCTAACCACATATACTTTTTATCAGGCAAGGGAGTGGTTTATTGTGCTGTAAAACAAAGTGTTATTGGTATACATGTTAAATTCACATCCCTTCCCCCATCAGTGTGACATTTGAGCTGGTCCTGCCCTGCTTAGTAGCTGTCATAATAATATAACCCTTATGTACTTTAAATAAAATTAATAATGATGTGGTACCACTTATTTAACCAGATTATTAAGTCTGCAATTTTATACAAGATAATATATTACATGGTTGGAAATATATAAACCTTGCACCATTTGGCAATCTAAAAATATATATAAATATGTACATATACACTTTGCATGCAAAAAATCAGTTGTAAAAATCATATTCCATTTCCATAACCTATTGTTGACAAAGATTGCTTTCGTCCTTCTAGACTTCTTCAGGTCTGTGTACAAAAACCCTAAAAACTATCTACAAAAATATTAATATATAATTAGTTATTATTGGTATTACACCTCATTTTGAATGAAGTGGGAAAAGGAACAAGTAAAAGAATGTATGATGATGGAAACAAAATATATATTATATATATATATAACATTAGATTAAAACTGATTTAACATGGTATTTAAAACCAGCTGGAAGAATCAAATCAAATCAAATTAGTCATGTAAACAATGTGGCAATTTTTGAAATTCCAGTACACTTTTAAGTAAACAATAGTAGTTTAGTCTAGGCTTCCTAAAAGAGTTCAGCTTTAATTGCCACATGAGTTCCTGTTTCTCCAGCATATTCAGGATGTCTCATTCAAGATCACCCATGCGATCCAGTATCTGGAACTTAAAACCTGTGTGTCTTTTATGAAGAGCAAGGTGTTTGGGCTAGTGCATTGTTTTTACATTTAAAATTGATTTAACATAGTATTTAAAACCAACTGGAAGAATCAAATCAAATTAAATTAGTCATATAAGCTTTTTCTTCTTCTTCTTTCGGCTGCTCCCGTTAGGGGTCGCCATAGTGAATCATCTGTTTCCATTTCTTCCTGTCCTCTGCATCTTGCTCTGTCACACCAACCACCTGCATGTCCTCTGTCACCACATCCATAAACCTTATCTTAGGCCTTCCTCTTTTCCTGTTACCTGGCAGCTTCATCCTTAGCATCTTTTTCCCCAATATACTCTGCATCCCTCCTCAGCACATGTCCAAACTAAAGTAATCTTGCCTCTCTGGCTTTGTCTCCAAACCTTCCAACCTGGGCTGACCCTCTAATATACTTATTCCTAATCCTGTCCACCCTCGTCACACCCAGTGCAAATCTTAACATCTTTAACTCTGCCACGTCCAGCTCTGACTCCTGCCGTTTTGTCAATGCCACTGTCTCCAACCCATTATAACATAGCTGGTCTCACTACCCTCTTGTAGACCTTCCCTTTCACTCTTACTGGTACTCGACTGTCACAAATCACTCCTGACACTCTTCTCCACCCACTCCATCCTGCCTGTACTCTCTTCTTCACCTCTCATCCACACTAACCATTACTCTGAACTGTTGTTCCCAAGTATTTAAACTCATACACCTTCGCCACCTCTACTCCCTACATCCTCACCATTCCTCTATCCTCCCTCTCATTCACACACATATAGTCTGTCTTAGTCCTGCTGACCTTCATTCCTCTTCTCTCTAGACCATAGCTCCACCTCTCCATGGTCTTCTCCACCTCTTCCCTACTCTCACTACAGATCACAATGTCATCTGCAAACATCATAGTCCACGGGGACTCCTGTCTGATCTCGTCTGTCAACCTATCCATCACCATTGCAAATAAGAAAGGGCTCAGAGATGATCCTTGATGTAATACCACCTCCACCTTAAATGCATCCGTCACTCCCACCGCAGACCTCACCACTGTCACACTACCCTCGTACATATCCTGTACCACTCTTACATACTTCTCTGACATTCCTGACTTCCTCATACAATACCACAACTCTCCTCTCTAGGCACCCTGTCATATGTTTTCTCTAAATCCACAAAGACACAATGTAACTCCTTCTGCCTTCTCTGTACTTCTCTAGCAACACTCTCAGAGCAAACATCGCATCTGTAGTGCCCTTTCCTGACATGAAACCATACTGCTGATCCCTAATCATCACCTCCCTTTTTAACCTAGCTTCCACTACTGTTTCCCATAACTTCATGCTGTGACTGATCAGTTTAATTCCTCTGTAGTTACTACAGCTCTGCACATCACCCTTATTCTTAAAAATCTGTACCAAAACACTTTTTCTCCATTCCCCAGGCATCCTCTTACTTTCCAAGATTTTATTAAACAATCTAGTTAAAAACTCCACTGCCGTTTCACCTAAACACTTCCATGCTTCCACAGGTATGTTATCTAGACCAACAAAATAATCCACAAGCGAAATCTCTCCACTCGACTGATGAACAAACAAAAAGAGAACCAAGGAGAAAAAGTACTACCACTACTTTTATTTGTTTCCACACACCAAACACGTAGTACAAAACCGTTATGAACGCCTTCAATTACACCTGCGTTTTCGTCCCTATAACATGGACTTCATCAGATAAAAAACATTTCATTTCATTTGTCTTTTATACAATTTCTCTAAATGAAACCCAATAAAAACCTTTTATTTCAAATTCATTGAGCAAATCAAGTTCCACCTAATTCATTAATAATTAATGATAAAACAATTCATTTTTTATTTAAAATCACTGGTTCATTAAATCTTTCATACATTTTAATACCTTTTATTTAAAACATTTCTTTAAAACCAATATGTAATGTGATATACTATATTTATACTTTAAACATTTTTTTATTATTGTTTCTTTTCAATGATGCATTCTAAACAGTGAAATAAAATAAAATAAAAATGTCCCAACATTTCATAGCAACAGTGCCATCTTCTGTTTTTATTTTATATTGCACTTATTTTATTTTTTATTTTTTATTTTCACATTCTAGTTGCTCTTAATTTTAATAGGGGTAAGATAGATATATATTCATTTAATCCAGGGGCTTTATTCGCTTCTAGGGTTAGCTGTCACCATAATTCCCTATAACCTACTATTTCCTCCCAGGGGCCTCCTCTAATGTCACATTTAACCTGATCCAGGACAAAGAAACAAAATTTGTATCCCTCACATACCTTGGAATGTCTAGACCAACAGCCTTTCCATTCTTCATCCTCTTCATAGCTATCCTTACTTCCTCCTTGCTAATCCACTACACTTCATGATTCACTATCCACACATCATTGAACCTTCTCTCCCTCTCATTCTCTTCATTCATCAGCCCCTCAAAGTACTCTTTCCATCTGCTCAACACACTCTCCTTGCTTGTGAGTATGTTTCCCTCATTATCCTTTATCACCCTTACCTGCTGCACATCTTTACTAGATTGGTCCCTCTGTCTAGCCAATCGGTACAGGTCCTTTGCTCCATCCTTAGTGTCCAACCTTTCATACAACCCTTCATATGCCTTATCCTTAGCCTTTGCCACCTCTCTCTCTGCCATGCACCTCATCGCCTTATACTCCTGTCTACTTTCTTCGTCTCTCTCTGACAATCCCACTTCTTCTTCGCCAACCTCTTTCTCTGTATACTCTCCTGTACTTCCTCATTCCACCACCAGGTCTCGTTGTCCTCCTTCCTCTTTCCAGATGTTACACCAAGCATCTTTCTAACCATCTCCCTTACTAGCTCTGCTGTAGTTATCCAGCTATTCGGTAACTCTTCACTGCCACCCACCCAGTGCCTGTCTTAACTCTTCCCTAAACTCCACCTCACAATTACCCTTTTTCAATTTCCACCATTTGATCCTTGGTGATGTACTCACACTTGTACTCCCCTTCTTGATCACCAATGTCATCCTACAAACCACCATCCTATGCTGCCTAACTACACTTTCCCCTGCCACCACTTTACAGTCTCCAATCTCCTTCAGACTGGCCCTTCTACATAAGATATAATCCACCAGTGTGCATCTCCCTCCACTCTTGTATGTCACCCTATGCTCCTTCTTCTTGTTAAAATATGTATTCACCACAGCCATGTCCATCCTTTTAGCAAAATCCACCACCATCTGACCTGCATTCCTTTGCTTAACACCATACCTACCCATCACTTCCTCATCCCCTTTGTTCCCTTCACCAGCATGCCCATTGAAATCTGCTCCAATTACCACTCTCTCACCCTTGGGTACAGTCATCACCACTTCATCCATCTCACTCTAAAATTTTTCTTTCTCATCCATTGCATACCCAACTTGTGGAGCATATGCACTAACAACATTCATCATTGCACCATCAATTTCCAGCTTCAAAAACATCACTCTATCTGACACTCTTTTCACCTCCAAAACACTCTAAGCATACTGTTCCTTCAGAATAACCCCTATGCCCCTTCTCCTCCCATCCACACCATGATAAAACAATTTGAACCTGCTTCCGATACACCTAGCCTTGCTCCCCTTCCATCTGGTCTCTTGCACACACAATATACCAACCGTCCTTCTGTCCATCATATCAGCCAGCTCTCTCCCTATACCAGTCATACTGCCAACATTCAAAGTTCCGAACCTCACTACCACAATCCTAGCCTTTACCTGCCTTCGGGCATGCCTTCCCCCTCTTCTCTTCCTTTGGCTAACAGTAGCCCAATTTCCACCAGTACCCTGTTGGCCAACAGTACTGGTGGCGGTTGTTGTTAACCAAGGCCTCGACCAATCCGATATGTATATCTGTACTACTGTCCGCATGTATGATTTGGCAAAACTTTACACCGGATGCCCTTCCTGGCGCAACCCTCCCCATGTATCCGGGCTTGGGACCGGCACAAAGAAATGCAGTGGCTTGTGCATCCCCAGTGGCTGGGTTAAATTAGTCATATAAACAATGTGGCAATTTTCTAAGTTCCAAGTGAACAGTAGTAGTTTAGTCTAGGCTTCCTAAAACAGTTCAGCTTTAATTGCCGCATGAGTTCACATTTCTCCAGCATACTCAGGATGTCTCCTTCAAGATCGCCCATGTCTATGTGATCCAGTATCTGAAACTTAAAACCTGTGTGCCTTTTATGAAGAGCGAGGTGTTTGGCTAGTGCATTGTTTTTACATTCAGAGCGGATTTCTGACAGGTGACATGAAATCCTATGTTTAAGTTTATTTACAGTCTTGTCCACATAAAATACATCACATTCATTGCACTATGCCCTGTAAATTACTTTTGCAGTGTTACAGTCACCTCCTGCATTGGTCTTAATTATTTTCTTTAAATAAGGGCAATAAAAACTATCACCTTGCTGTATAAATATACAAAATGTACAAATAGCGTCACATATTTTAGTGTTTCACTCATATAGTCTAGGTTTTAATTCAGCAAAACTTCTAATGTTCCTGGCCTTCCTGTAAACAAAGGATGGGGCTTCACCTAAGATGCTAATTAGAACAGGGTTTCCTGTGACAATGGCCCAGTTTTCTTCAATAACATTTTTGATACTGTGATAATCCAAAGTGTATGTCAGGATCCAGGTAATTTTGCATTTGTTATTCTCTGTGGAATTTCTTAACATTCTCCTACTGGGGAGGTTGAGTGAGGTGCTTCAGTCCTTTTTATTTCTATAATGGGTTCCAGGATGTTTTTTAACATCTGACTTTCATAGCCTCTCACTAGAAAATTATTCTCTAAGTTCAGGTTTCTCAAAAATGGTTCCAACTCCATGGTAATTCTAGCTAATCTATAGCCCTGGGACTTCACCACATTATACTTGTTTTTTGCAGGATGCAGACTTTTACTGTGGAGTAATAAGTTAACCCTTGTTGGTTTTCTGAATAGATCAGTGGTGATTCTGTTATTGTTGATATACTTGAAAATCTGCTTATCTAAGAAAGTGGTTGACGTATAGCTGTGGGAAGAGGTAAACTTTAGTAAGGGGGTTGTTTGACTGAGATAAGTGATAAAATCTTCAAGCTGCAAGGTGTCACCTTCCTACACGATAAAGATGCCATCAGTGTAATGTAAGTAGCATGTGATATGTTGCATGTAGTCTGTGTTGTTTAACACAAAGTCCTCCTCCCACTTGCCCAGGGCTATGTCAGCTATGCTGGGAGCCATATTAACCTCCATTGCTATACCAGTTTTTTGTTTTTAGTGTGTGCCATTGAAAGTAAAGAAATTAAAGTCCAGTACAAGATTAATGAGCTTGCTTAACCTTTGCAGTTGTGCCTGTGTACCCTGATTATGTTTTTTAAAAGATTCCATAGCTGCTGTTATACAGTAATTGTAAGGGAGCACTGTGTACAAGGATTCCATGTCGATAGTTAATAAAATACTGTCAGCTTCCACTGTAATGTTTTTTATTTTCCTCAAAAAATCCATTGAATCTCTTATGTATGACTTATTCTTTTCTGCTAAAGGTTTCAGCAAGTAATTAAGGTAAATGGCTGTGGCTTCAATAAGGGAACCTCTACTTGCTACCACTGGTCTATAAGGTGGGTCTTCTCTGTTCTTGTGTGACTTTGATATTCCAAAAAAGTAAGGTAAAAGTGGGCATGGGCTCCATAAATAATTATAAAAATTTTCAGTAATGAGTTTTTCTTCCCATAATGTGGTGAGATTAGTGTTCCATAAATCATATGCTCTTTTTATGTCATCCATGATAAATAACTCAAAAAATATCTTATCCTCCAGCATGTTCTCTACATTTTGGTTGTAGCTAGTGGTATCAGTCACAAGTATAGCTCCTCCCTTGTCTGCCTTCATTACACACCTGGATTTATCATTGCCTAGCTCACGCAATGCTTTTCTTTCTCCCTGTATTAAGTTATAAAGTTTTTTCTTAGGAGATTTTTTGAATATTAAGTACCAAAACATTTATTGCAGAAGAATATGTAGCTCCATTATGTGAATTTAGAACAGAATTAAAAACACTGATTTGCATTAATTACCAATACATGACAGCACTAGCCCTTTCTGCATACCTCCATACCTTTATGCTTGTTTTTCCAATATTAATAAAATACCTGCTCTGCTTTTACTGTCAGAAGTAATTATTGACTAAACTATGCAGGCACTGAAAGAGACTTGGTGCCTCTTTAAAGTGGATCATGTCTCCAAAACTGTGGCTACTGGCTGGGACTGCAGGTGTACACATGCATGCACCTTAATATGTATGCAACAGTATTGGTCAGCTGGAACCACAGGTGTGATATACAGTGGATATAAAAAGTTCACACACCCCTGTTAAAATGCCAGGTTTTTGTGATATAAAAAATGAGACCACAATAAATCATTTAAAAACTTTTCCCACCTTTAATGTGACCTATAATCTGTATGATTCAATTGAAAAACAAATCTGTTAGGGGAAAAAATATAAAAAATAGAAAACGTACAATACGCTAATTGCATAAGTGTGCACACCCTTAAACTAATACTTTGTTGAAGCACTTTTTGATTTAATTTAAGTTTTGGAATGGCCCAGCCAGAGCCCAGACCTAAGTCCAATAGAAAATCTGTGGGGTGAGCTGAAGAGGGTTGTGCACAAGAGATGCCCTCGTAATCTGACAGATTTGGAGCACTTTTGCAAGGAAGAGTGGGCAAATATTGCCAAGTCAAGATGTGCCATGCTGATAGACTCCTACCCCAGAAGATTTAATGCTGTAATTAAATCAAAAGGTGCTTCAACAAAGTATTAGTGTAAGGTTGTGCACACACAACAAAGTATTATAAATATACACATCTATATAGATACGCACACACACATGTATAAGTTCTTCCTCTTAAGCATTGCTTTACTGTATTTACCATATACATTACGTCTTTCATATTGAATAATTTTTACTGTTCTCTGGAGTTTTCTTTTTGAGACTCAGCTGTAAATGGGATGTTATCAAACTTGATATTTTCAGTAAGCAAAGCAAATAATAATACATAAAGCAATCTGTACTGCAGCTGGCATCATGGCTACTGCTCTCCTTGCCCCCCACACAAATCTCAACAGTTACAGCTGTGCATCTAAAAGAAAGCCTTAGTGTCAGCTGAATGAGAAAGTTCTCCCATATGTTTCATGGACAGGAAGCAGTATCAGCTTCCACTGCAAATCTATCCCCCCTGAAAAAAGTTTCAAGAGGGTAGTATATGATTGATATATTGTACTATATGTGGTCTTCACATCATCATCTTTTTCTAAACACTTTTCATATCGTGGATAATTGAGGCAGCAGGCAAGGCAGGATAGATGTGAGTTCCATGCCTCAAAAACAACTTCAAAGTCATCCCATGGAATTATATGGCATTCCAAGGCAGGTTTTGAGATTTAGTCTCTCCACTGTGCCCTGGGTCTGCTCCAGGTTCTTCTCCCATTGGTACACCACCTTTGGTTGGAATGCAGGACACATCATCAGAAGGTGCCCAATTGATTTCTGTCACCACAGAGAAGTATACAGTATACAAGTATGTAAGTATAGCAGTGGCTATACCCTACTTCAAAAAGTACTGGTAATGCAGCACTAAACAAACAGCTGAAGTTATGAATGTTTAATCTAAAGTATAGATTTTCCTAAATGGAATAGATTGCAACTCCTTACCAAGAATGGGGGGGGGGGCTATAGCTGTGCAGCATGAACCTGCCATTGGGCTGAAAAGTACCTGTGGGGTCCATGAGGTGAAGTCCGTGATGTTCTTTGTGCTTCTGGCTCTGTTGCCTCCAGTCTATGGAAAGAAAATATCTGCCAGCAGTGCTTGATGACAGTTATTATTGTCTCTGTGGGCTGCTTGGAGTTGGTATTAATTTTTATGCTGCTTGCTTTTTGCTGTGAGGTCAGGGAGAGCCAAGCCTCACTGGAATTTATTTACTGGTCATACAGTGACCATTTCCTGACTTCATGCTGCTGAGGACTTCAGTTTATCCATCGAATATCAAGAAGCCATCATCAATGGTTGTAGAGTACACAGCTTTAAGTAGTACAAGCTTTTCTTAATTGTAGAGACATTTGAATTATTTTGTCTTAAACTTGTGTACTAAACCAGAAAGCAATTGTTTGCATTGGATGAAGGTGGTGACTGACATTTATCTTTTCTAAGATTTGATGGCAAGATAATAATTACTGTTAATAAAATATTGTGCCTAAAGCTGAGATTAAGCAAGATAGCTGGGGCAGCTTAAAATACTTTTAGATGATATCTGCATGGCTGTTGGGTCAATGGCTCTCTTGTCACCACTAGCTGAAGGAATCAAACGTCAACCTGTTGGTCTCGGTACTAGCTATGTCTCAGTAGTTCATGGGTGGATGAGATGGGGTACAGTAGTATTTCATACTTAGCTCCTTACATATTTGCTATAGCATTTCAGACTCTACCTGTTGCTAATTATGTGGTTCTACATTTGGGCTTGTCTGTGAATGTTTAATACTGCAAAAATATTTTTTGTTTATTATCTAACTACTGGATATGTGTAGGTAACTTTGTAACAATATATGTTTTCCTCTTGTAAATCATTAATTGGGTCATTCCTGCATTTCACATGCAGTACATTGCAGTTCAATGAGCATTTTGGGATTAAACTCATGTGTCAGTTGTCTGCAGGGTAACTCTAAAGAGCTTGTTTTGCTGAATCTTACATGGTTTAGACAAAGAGAGAGAGAAAATTCCTGGTGAATGGTTATGAAGCCCATCAGATCAAGGTTTCATTTTAAGTTACAGGTCATGCTCCCTCCAGAGAGCAAATTTATACATTATGCCCCACCCCCCGATGATTTGACTTTCCACACAATCAAATTTTGAGTGCTATGATTTTGAAAGCTGAGAGTTTGAAAGGTGTGTGTGTGTACGTGCATGTAAATTGCAATACCACAGCAAATGTTCTTCAGAATTTCCAGATGGATCTCATCCATTACTCCTGGCTTGCTACAGAGGAGCTATTTAATAGCTACAGTCAGTGCTGGATTATGGGCCTCAAGGACCTGGTGCTGAAAATGATAAGGGGCCTATTTATTTCATGTAGCAATAACACAGAATTTCAAAGAAAACTGAGTACAATCATCAGGTGTTTATTTCAGACATGCGAGCCTGAAGATGCAGCTACATTAGCTCCCTTGTTAATTCAGCCCTGGATGCAGTGATAGGGTTGCCAACTTTTGTCAAAAATTCTGGATGTGTACATGAAAGCAAAATGCATATAATTTTAGTACCCCCCCCCCCCCATGCCCGATGCAGCCATTCCAGTGTCCCATTACTTGGTTATTTCTCTATTTCTGCACAGTTGCCATAACACTGTTCAAAACTATAAGAGTGCATACTGTTTACTTCTATGATGATTACAGATATTTAGGTTTAATTTAAAACTTATATTTCAAATTTTATAGCACAAACACTGATAGACATTTGCTAAACAAAGCAACACAGTCTCACAATGAAAACAGACTTAGCATTAAATCTTCTAAGCCTTTGAAACTCACATTCACTGAAACAGCATTGAAACCCACATTAACAAAAATGCATCTGGGCAGTGGTAGATTGTTTACCTTTGGGCTATTTTCAAATCATAGGCCCCTTGCACACATTTTAGGACTATTCAAAGTTTGATTCACCTTCCTGATTGTATTAAATTATAATATATAATAATGAAATTATATGCCTTGTATAATACAGCACCACTTGTTAGAGCATGTTTTAAATGTATTGTTTTGAACATTGTTCCAGTAGGCAATGAAACAAAAATATGAACCAGTAATAACAAAACAACTCAGTTCAGAACTTTCAACCATAAAAGGCCACTCAAACTTCTCTCATTATAATCCACCAATATCAGTAAATATGCACTATCTGTGCAAAAGTAAAAGTCATCTAAATAATTCCACATTAGAGTAACTGATGAACAGGTTATTGCTAGCAAACAACTTTATATTTCAGTGTTTCATCTACAAATGCAGTGCTTGCTGCCGTTGAAGAATAAATTGCTTATGTTGCATTAAAAATGGTAAGCTGGTAATATTGCAATAGGGAAAGGATCGCAAACTGTAAACATAGTTACTAGGCATCACATCCAAAGGAGGGCATACTCAGGACTGCAGCACCCTACCCCCTTAAAATACAACACAGTATCAGTAATCCATTTACATGCTGTAGAATACTACTTCCCTATAAGAGTTTAAGTCGGCCCAAGGCATACAGTATCCAAAACTGCATATAACCAGTTTACTACACTTTCAGTTGCCTATGCACCTCAAAGTTACAAAAAGCTCACAAGCCTACAGTTTAACTACATTATCTGCAATATGGTTCAGTCTGTGCCACACACAGTCAGAAAAGTACAGGTATGCTGAATAGCCTATTTAGACTTTTCTCTTCCACTGTCTATACATTATGTATTACACTAACATGCTGTGTGTCTTACTGAACTTCTGCATAGTTCAGCTATGTAATGTATTTCTTCCTAACTGAATGAACTTTGTTTAATTGCCCGCTTCTTAACATAATCTATTATGATCTGCTTCCCTTTAGTATTATTTACTAAACTGTCATGGAGATAGGTTAAAGCTCAAACCAACTGCAAACATAATTTATTTTCCTGAGCAAATATATTAATTCCATTATATAGTTGTCTACCTTTTCCTGTATTTCATTTTACAATTCCAGTGCTGCTCTGTAGGTTTACTGTATATTCCTACCACACAGAGATTACTTTTTTCAAATAAACTAACAGACAACAGCTTTTGCAAAACTATCATACCTAATAACATTGTTAGCAGAAAACATAGATTTTAGAGGATATTTTAATCTGTCAATTTAAGCACATATTCACAATCTGCGTTACTGTTTGAACAGAAGCTTCCTTCAAGTTACTGATATCTGAAGGTATTATTCCTAATATGCCTCTTGCCTAGACCTCACAAACATTTTCTATGCAGCTGTGGTAAAATTACTTTGTAGTACATGAAATGATTATGCTTCAAAATCTGCAAAAATATAAGCTTGTCATGCACTTCTCTAATGTCACAGAAGTACATTACTTTTGTTATCTACGTTTCTGAGCTATTATGGTCTAGTCTTGTGTTACAGTGCACACAGCAGTCATCCTAAAAAAGAGATGGGAAGTTGTAATAGCTTTAAAAGATGTGATATGCTTCACAGTTCACACTCATACCACTTATTCATGTGTGCTAACTTTAACCCTGCTGCTACCCCTAATGTCAACCATACACATTACCTTCTGAAAAAAAATGTTCCGCAACAGTGCTATTACACATATAACAAGACAATATAGTGAGAAGTCAGATGTTGAGGCATGGAGGTGCTGGAGACTCCCTTACTGCATCTTAAATAATAACATATATTGACACAATAACTGTTAGGAGAATGCAGGTTCAGATACCACAACGGTTGTGTCTGTCTGTCCATCATAATATTATGGAAAGCAACAGGCCTTACATTTACTCAGCCCCTTCTTGCATTCAGATTCCTGTGTAAATGCAACATAGCGGAACAAAATGCTTACATTCCTCTCTGATATACCATTTGCAAAGCTTAAGTTTGTTTAATCTCATACACTGATTGGCATTCATCACTGTTGCCAAAGCAAAACATCAAAAGGTTTGTATTTCGATTCAGACTGACATGCATAATATTTCCACAAATCTGAAAGTGGTTTTCAAGTAAAATATAAATGCACGTTACAATGTCTTCCCTCTATAAAGTGTTCTTACACTGTAAAGATGACTGATGGCTACTTCCTGAATTTTTTATGAGACATTAAATCTCTCAGAATTATGTCATTTATTGCAGTATTTAAAAAAAATCTTTTAGAGAGAAATACTTGCTTTTACTAATTCTGACTTTACAACAACTGAGCCATGGTATGTCTGCATATAAACTGCATTCCCACTTCGAATAATAGCCATATGGTTATGCCCATCTTTTCTGTTTGATTGTTTTTGGCAAATAACCCAAATTTCTTGGAACATGGGAGCCAGTCACAAGTTAATGATCCTTTACGTATGTCTCTAGGCACTGCCAATAAATAATTATGACTTTAGAAACTGTTGGGCAGTTTCCAGTAATATTTTTGAGGAATTTATTTAAACACAAAGTATTATAATACTTACCTACTGCTTTTCGGTTGCAGTGCAACATTTCATAAGTAACTGAACCATGTTTGAAACATTTCCATTCGTCATCCGCTGAGCTGTCCAAGCATCTTCTGGAATTCAAATTCCGAGCAGGGAAGATGAAGAATCAGTCACACAGACATAACCGGTGTTTGTGACCTGTTTCCATCTTCAGCATCTGTGCGAATGGAAGCAAAGAGTGTTCTTAAAGAAGAACACCCTTTAAAAAAAAGTATATATTTTTTAATTAACAGAAAATTAATCTCTTGGCCATGGCCAGTTGTCATGGCCAAGGTGCACCACAATTAATTTTATTTTATTTTTTCTGGACAATAAGGAGCAGTCTCCATTTTTTGGACAGTGTCCCTTAATTCTGGACAGTCCGGAAGAATTCTAGATGGTTGGCAACCCTATGCAGTGATCTAATCTACTGAAATGGGTCCAGGTCTGCAATCTAATTCTGACATTGTTTGCTCATAGGACATATCCATTACTTTAGGAGTTTCTCATATTTTATTTGCATCCTTGTTGCACTCAGAGTACAAGATGTCAACACCACTGAGAAAGTGAAACTAATCCAGGAGTAATATAGCTCATCATGATTATCAATCCCCTTTTCACATTTTCTACACAGGATCAGAGTGTTGTGTCAACTGTCACCACTTTATAGGTTCATAGGTGAACACTAAGCTAATTGCCCCTAAAGGCCATCTTAAGTCTAGCCAATAACCTGATTTCAGAATCAAACTGTGCGTCTATGAGTTGAAGACCTTAACCATTATACCAGATCCACCCCATCTCACAATTCATTGCCTCTCTCCTCCCTTCTTTGATGGTCATGCTTGACTTTTGCAGGGCTTCTCTCACACAATCAATCTCTTTCTTTGCTAGATGCCCTTGTTTCCTCTTATCTTCTTTTTTCTCACAAATCTTCTTCACCAAATTATTGTCTGCTTTCCTGCATATACATTTATCAATCACCCTTTCCAGCTGACTTCCAAAATGGCTGCACATGGAGTAGTAGCTTAATTCTAGCTCTGCCAGTGTGAAAACAAACATAGCAGAGAAAACCTAAATTTCTGGGTAAATTTCAGTAACTGGCTAGTAAGTACACTGAGTGGATGTCAGGAAAAAAGAAACACAGAGGACCTGAAAGAAAATCAACGACAAAAGGTGACGATGAAACACTCACTAGAAAAAGTACTGTAGCTGTTCAGCAAAAAGAAATGGAAGCCCCAGATACGACTTCCAGTAACCTAGATGAAAGTATAAGGTGCACAGATCTGATTAAAATAAACAACACTGATGGAGTATATCAACTCAAACAATAAAACGTTGGAAAAAATGAATGAAGCTTTAAACAGATATTCAGATAAGGTTATAAAACTGCAAAATTCAGAGGTCGAAATGAAGAAAAGGCTAGATGAATATGAGGCTGCAGAAGCATAGATGTTTCAAAAAATAATAGAATTAGAGGACAGAGCATGTAGTGAAAACCTGAGATTTTCTGCTGTACCAGAGAAACTGTAAGGAGCATACTGTATTAATTTTATGAAAGTAAAACTAAGCAACTGGACTGGTATTCCACAACAGGAATTGTTAATTGAAATGGCACATTGTGTGCATGTTGCAAACCTGGCTATGAGAAAGTAATCTAGACCTTTAATAGTAAAGATGCAATCTTGTCAGCAGAAGGAGCTGATTCTGACAAAACTGTGGCAGAACGACAAAGTTCTGAAATAATTCTATTGCAGTTTCATACTTTAACTCAACTTTCTTAAAAGTACTCGACTCCCAAGCTCCTTTACGGACTAAAAGAATAAAAACTAAATCAGCCCCATGGCTCTCCAAAACTACTCTTGCTATCATGAGACATAGAGACAAAGTCTGGGGACGCTACCAAAAACACAAGACAGCACCACTCCTTAACGAATATAAAATGCTCCATAACAAAGCAAAGAAACTAATTACTTCTGATCGTCAAAACTACTTCTCCACACTCCAAAACCAAAATAAAAACAACCCTCAGAAATTCTGGAAAGGGATCTCTACTCTCCTCCACCCCAGCAAACCAGATACTCCCACCCCAGACCCAAATGCTCCAGATCATGACTTAGCCACCCAATTCAATTCCTTCTTTATTGATTCAATTTCTAAATTAACCTCCTCATTCTCTAACACCTCTTTACTATCTAATACCCCCTTACCTTCCCCCACTATTGCTATTTCTATACCCTACTCCTCACCCACTAACTCCTCTATCCCCTCTTCTACACCTACTCTATCCCCATCTCCACCTCCCCAAAACTCCCCCCCTCCTGACTGCCCCCTCTTCTCATTAAATCCAATACCAACATCTACTATTAAGAAACTTCTTCAGAAATTGAAACCATGTACCAATGCTCCTGATAATATCCCTTCTTACTTTCTCATTATAGCCGCTGAAACCCTTGCCTACCCCATTAGCATTTTAATTAACCACTCTCTACAAGAATACACAGTTCCCCAAATCTGGAAACAAGCCTTTATTATACCTCTACATAAAGGTGGTAACAATAATAACATTACTAATTTCCATCCCATAGCCATCCTGTCCCCCATTTCTAAACTCTTAGAAAAATGTGTCCAACTTCAGCTCCTTCCTCACCTCCTAGACAACCATTTTATAACTCCCACACAGCACGGTTTCAGACCTAATCATAGCACCATGACAGCCCTCCTCTCCTTCCTTGAGGTTGTAAATAAAGCCCGTGACTCTGGAAAATTTGTTTCCACCTTACTTCTTGACCTCTCCAAAGCCTTCGATACTATCTCACATAGCCTGCTCTTAAACAAACTCTCCAAACTTCACCTATCTTCCTCCTCTTTGAACTGGTTCTCTAGCTACCTATCTAACAGAAGCCATGCTGTAAAATGGAAAAAAAGCTACCTCCTCTTTCCTTGGTACCCCTACAGGAGTTCCCCAAGGCTCCATACTGGGTCCTCTTCTCTTCAACATCTTTATAAATGACTTCCACAAATCTAGCCCTTTCTCTAGCATCATCCAATATGCAGATGACTCAACTATCATCTGTTCTGCCTCTTCTATTACTACCCTACAAAAACTTACTCAAGATGCCTTCTCTTCCACAGAACAATGGATGCTATGTAATCATGTAGCTCTCAATGCTTCCAAAACCAAACTAATGTTATTTACTCCTTCTAAAGTCATCCCTCCCGACATGGGCACCTTTTCAATTACTACTCTACACAACTCACCTCTTGAAATAGTGTCAGAAACCAAGCTTCTTGGGGTCCTAATCGATAACCAACTGAAATTTAACTCCCACCTGCAAATTAACATCAAAAAACACACCAGAAACTTGGCATGCTTTATAGACAGAACACCTACCTCACATCTGCCACTAAAATCACTCTTTCTACCTCCTTCCTAATACCATCCCTTCTATATGGTGCCCCACTACTAACTAATCTTCAGTCCTGTTTAAAAAAACAACTTACCTCCTGTTACAACAAAATTGCTAAATTCGCCACCAGCCAAAAGTCCTCCACCCACCACTGCATCTCCCTCCATAAGCTAAAATGGCTAGGACTTCCCAATCAACTAACTTATACTCAACTAACTCTAGCCCATAAGCTTATTCTCAAACCTTCCCTCTGTCCCTCTCTTTCTTCTGCCTTTAAAATGCACCTACCTAACAGAGTTCTAAGGTCAAATAATCAAAATCTACCAAGTACACAAACTGACTCATCCCCCAGGCAAAAACCTTCTTTCCTTCAGCCTCGCTCGCCTCTGGAACTCCCTACCTCCACTCATCCGCACCACCTCTAACCACTCTGCCTTCAAAAAGTCTCTTCACCTTCAACTAGCTTCTCAGTGGGAATGCTCTTGTTCCCACCCCACATAACTAACTCTACTTAATTCACCCTCAATACCATATTCTACTTTTATAGCTATGATATTTATTCTCTAATCGGTATTATGTTACATTTATTTAATTACTAGTACATTTCTTCCTATTGTTTTAACTGTTATGACTGCTATTCTAAATTGATGAGTTCTACAATTGTTTCTTTACACAATATTAATAACTCTTTGTACTAATATTGTTACTGTTAAATGTTGAAAATACCTTCTGTTATGGAGCTTTTCTCCCCAGGACTCCATTGAAAATGGGTTCTTTATGGCCCAATGGACTATCCTGGTAAACAAACGGCAATAAATAAATAAATAAATAAATAATAAGTGGGAGACAGCAGAGTGTTTGTGGAGAATCACTACTCATTGTACACCAGGCAGAGGAGGAGTACATTTATTCCATTATTCAGGCAATGTTGAGAAGCAGGCATGAGAATCAAACTGCTGTACTCAGCTATCTTCAAAATATTTTTCCCTAGACAGACAAAATTATTTTTTGATAAAGTACATACTGAGGAAAATATACAAAAGTTTGTCCAACAAAAAGTGAGCTGTGAAACAGAAGGAGAATCTGCTTCTTGTTCTTTGTTTACTGTGCCAGTGAAACTTTTTCCATTGTTTCAATGGAAAATACTTGAGCGGAGGAAAAAAACACAATTGCCGACTAGAAGAATCGAGAGTACATTGGAAATGAAGCAGAGACAGGATATGGGAGATGGAGATGAACAGGAATAAAACTTGCATCTTGGAAATTGACAAATGTGCCATTACAGAGCAAATATTTATGAAACATGACAGAACAATCTGAAAATATTGGACTTTCTTGGACTTTGTTAAACTAGTAGGGGACTCTAAAGCATATGCTCTACTTCATGTCTTTAATGTTCGATGAATTTAATTAATTAATTAATATTTGTTGACCGGGAGTGTCTGACTGGACATAGGTCCATTTTCAGCGGAGGCCCGGGGAGAAAAGCTCCACAGTTAAAATAAACAGACAGTAGTTACATTGGATTACATAGCGATTAACAATTTACATAGCAATTACTTACAACATATTTACAGATGAAGAACATAGTACATCAGTAGACAACTAGAATCTTTATCTGTGAAGTAGATAACAGACATTAACAAATGTTACAATAAGAAGTTCCTGCTGTATAATAAGTACTAGGCTTATGAGCATCTGAGCTTGCTATAATCAAGGTAGTTAGTGAAGTGGAAAGAAAGGTAGTGGTTGGATAGGGTGGGTAATATTAGAGTGGGAGTTGCAAGGGCATAGCCAGCATGTTTTTAGGTGCACTTTTAGTAAAGTTTTGAAGTGGGTGCATGATGGTATGGAGGTAATTGTGGGTGGGAGGGAGTTCCATAATTTGGCTATGGCACAAGAGAATAGTGCTTCACCAGCAGAGTTATTGGCTTTAGTGATCTGCAAGTGATTTTTGTTGCTGGATCTTAGTGGTCTGGTGGTGCGATAGGGTTGGAGTAAGATTCTGGAGGGATGGGACATTTAGTGGATGGTTTACTAGTTTGTGGGTGAGTGAGAGTTGATACCATTGAAGAAGGTGAAGGAGTTCAAGCCAGCCCAGTTCAGCAAGTGAGAGACAGTGGTGACTATGGTAGGATGCCCCTGTGGCGAATTTGGCGATTTTGTTGTAGCAGGTCTCTAGCTTGTTTAGATCGCATTACCTTAGGTTGGTATATATTGGAGAGGCATAAAGTAGGGTGAAGATAAGGTGGGAATTTGCTATTGAAATATTTGCTGCTTTGGTGAGAAGCTGCTTATTTCTGTATAGTGCTCCTAGTTTTTTGTGGACTTTTTTTATGGTCATGGATATGTGAATATCAAATTTTAGTTTATTGTCTATTTCCACGCCTAGCAATCTGGTCTGTTCAGTTGGGTATATAGTGGTGTTGCCTTTTGTTGTGATGTTAAAGTGAGAGTTGTTTTGAGTATGTTTGGTGGGTTGGAAGATGAGTAGTGCAGTTTTGTTTGGGTTGAGTATTAATTGTGCATCGGATAACCAAGTTTCAACAGAGGAGAAGGCTTCCTGTGTGACTTTTTGCAGTTTGGGTAGGGACTGGGCTGAGCAGATGATGGTTGAGTCATCTGCGTATTGTATGAGTGTGCCATGTTTGGTGGCAGAGGCTGGATTATTGGTGAAAACAGGGAAGAGTAGGAGTCCAAGGATGGATCCTTGGGGAACCCCTATGGAGACAGGTAGTTGGGGAGATATGTCATTCTGCCATACAACGGATTGTTGGCGGTCAGACAGGTAACTCTGAAACCAGTTGGTGACTGATTGTGAGAAGGATAGGTTACTGAGGACAGAGATAAGTTGTTTCTGTGGGACCATGTCAAATGCTTTAGATAGGTCTAGGAAAGTAGCAAAGGAGAGATAGCCATTGTTTTTATGCTGAAGGATAGTGTTAGTAAAGGAGAGTAAGGCAGTGGTGGTGCTATGGTTTGTTCGGAAACTATGCTGAGTATTGGAAAGGAGGTTGTTAGTAAGGAGGTAGTCTGAGACCTGAGAGTGTATGCATCTCTCTAGAATTTTGGAGAGTGGAGAGAGAATAGCTATGGGGTGGTAATTGGTTAGTTCTGTGGAGGGTCCGCCTTTGTGGAGGGGAATTATATGTGATACTTTCCACAGTGTGGGAACGTAACTTTCTGACAGAGATCGGTTAATCAAGATGGATACTGGGTAGGCTAGAGCATCAGCTGCTATTTGTAGGTATTCACTTGGGAGGTTGTCTGCTGCTAATTTGGTGGGCTGAAGTTTAGTTAAGAGTTTTTTTTTTATGTTGGAGGTGGGTACAGGAGAAAAAGAGAAGGCAGCGGGGAGATTACTAGTTGAAGGTATGGGTTGGATGGGAGGGGGGTTGTGTTGTTTAGCTAGTGATAGTATGGTTTGTGTGAAGTGTGTGTTGAATGAGGTAGCAATATTTTCTGAGGAGTGAGGGATGTTAGGAGGAGGGGTACTGACTTTACCTGGGTGGAGGATGGAGTTTATGGAGGACCAGAATTATTTGAGGCTATGTTGGGAGGAGTCTAGGGCAGACTGGTAGTATTGGAATTTGTCCTGTTTTATTAGCTTTTTGACTCTATTGCATAGTTCTAGGAATTTCTGTCTAGTTGAGGGGGTTTTGGTTTTGCACCAATGCTCCCAAGCTTAATCCCTGTTTTTCATTTCTGACTTAGTGGTTTTCTGTAGCCATGGGGAGGGTTGTGCTTTGATTCTGGAAAGTCTTATGGGGGCATGGTAATTAAGGATGCTCAGGAAGGTCGTATTAAAAAATTCAACTGTGTCATCAAGACTGAGGTACTTTAGAGGATGCCAGTTACATTCTTTGAGGGATGAGATGAATGTGAGTGGGTTAAAGTTTAGTTTTTTACGTATTTGATGGTAGATGATAGGTTTAGCTTGGTATAGGTATTTTGTGAGTAGGAATGTTGGGGAGTGATCACTGAGGCTATCTGATAAGCAGCCTGTTATATATGACTGAGGGCTTTTACTGACTAGTATCCAATCCAGGGTAGTGTGCTTGCTCAAGTTTTTATTTATCCTGGTTGGCGACTGGACTAGTTGGGTGAGGCCATGAAGGTTTACATGATGGGTTGGATGGTTGCCAGAACAGGATTGCCAGTCAATACTGAAATCACCTAAAATGATAGTTTCTTGGGGGAGATGGTGGGTAGACCAGCTGAGGAGGTTTTCTAGTGGAGGGATGTTTTTGCCAGTTGGGAAGTAACATCCAATTATGTTGATGGTTTTGTTTTGGTTTATTTTGAGGTTGGTATATATTATTTCTTCATTGCCTATTTGTGGAGCTGATGATTTTAAGATCTGGATGTTTAGATGCTGTTTAAATATTATAGCTACACCGCCTCCTTTCTTGTTTAGCCGGTATACTCTTAGTATGCCATAACCTGTAGGGTGTATTTGCTCACTGGTAATGTGAGGTTTTAGCCATGTTTCTGTCAAGATGACTATATCGGGGGAGTACAAGTCTATGGTGGCATGGAGTTCATGGACTTTGTTGGATATACTTCTAATATTTAGGCTTAGTAGAAGGAAGTCACTTGGCTTTCTATTGGCTGTAATATGGGAGAAGTTGTGGTTTCTAGTCTGATTATGAGGATTGGGGTTGGAGATGATAGGGCCAGGGTTGGGGTGGATGTCTCCACTTAGGGCTAGTTTTGATATGCTCAGTTTTTGAATGTGTTTGTTTATAAGGGAAATGTTATGATTGTGCTTTGTGGGTAATAGGTATGGTGGGAGGGTTACTATGTTAAGTTGTAGGGATGCTTTATGTTTGAGTTATGCAGTTGGTAGAATATGTGGGGGGTGCATAGGGATGGTTCTTGAGTTGGTGGGAGGAGAGCTGAGTGAGAGTGAGACATGAGTGGTGGTGTGAGTAGTAGTACAGTGGTAGTGGTTGAGTGGGGGAATGATGGAGCTTTGGTAGGATGTAAGATATGCAAGGAGAGTGCATGCAATGAGCATAGGTAAGGTATGCTTGTACATGTTAGTTGAGGAGGTGTGATAGCAGTGGGAAGATGGAGGAGATAGTGTTGCGTTAGCGCTGTGGTTTGCTATTGGAAAGATGGGAGGGGTTTGTGAGCGAACTTGGGACTTGGAAATTGACAAATGTGGGATTACAAAGCAATAATTATATTTATGAAACATGACAGAACAAGAAAATCTAGAAATACTGGACTTTTTTGGACTGTTAAACTTGTAAGGAACTCTAAAGCATATGCTCTACTTCATGCCATTAATGTATGAAAAAGTCCTCAGAGGAGGGGAGGGGAGGAGGAGGGAGAAAGTTAACTGTAAGTAAAATATTTTTTTCTTAATGGTACTATTTTAATAGTGCATGATTTTCTTTGCATTCCATTCTCAACCCCCTTTTCCCATTTTGCACATGGGGTCAGGGTGAAACTTCAACAGTGACAATCATTGCGAGCCAAGGTTTACACCACTGGGTAGCTAGCCTTGCCATAGTAGTTAATTTGTACCACTCACTCTTGAACACACTCACACCTACAGCAACTTTAGAATGCCCAATCCTCCTACTCCATGTCTTTGGAATGTGGGAGGAAACTGGAGCAACCAGAGGAAACCCACATGACCACAGGGAGGACATGCAGACTCTGCACAGAAGTCACCCCCACTGAGAATTAAACCAGAGAACCTCTTGCTGTAAGGCAACAGCACTAACCACTGCACCACAGTGGCCACCCAGTTTTCTTTGCATGCCATAAAGTAAAGTTTTTTCAGTTATTTTAAGTATAATGGGGATACAAATATAAATAGGTGCTCATGTTTCTTTTCTTTTTTTTTTCTTCCTTCCTTCTTCTCTCTTTCTCCTTGTTCAGTTTTAAGAAATGTAGGCACTGCAATATAAAAAAAAAAAACAAGAAAATGTGGTTAAATGAGCATGACAAAAGAAAAATTACTGTTTTTTTTCTCATTCTTGCATAGGGGAATGACTGGGTTAAAGCCAGAGGTGCTGGAAGCTGTTGAAGACTGTGGTGGTGGTGGGGGGGTGCTGCTGAGGGTGACAGGGGCACTTAATTATCTAAAAAGGGCATTTTTTTAAACTATTTACTACCACACCATAGGTTTACTTGGAGGACATTTTAAGCTTAGCCAATTTCCATTTTGGTGCTTAAATTAACATTTCCTGATTGGTCTTACCTATCCCATGATAATTGTATATTAGCCCTAGTGAGAATAAATGTGATCACACTATAGATAGTTTGAGGGAACCCATGTAAGGGATGCAGCATTTAGGAACTGCATCTATCCATTAGTGGCATGAGGGGTAATCCTGGTGTACATTTTCTATTACCCATCTTTAGATCCAAGTTGCATTTGAATATGGACAGGGATGAGCTTTGTTTTACTTGAATGGATAGTCTGTTCTGGATATATATATCCATCTCTCCACAACATTCAGTTTAGATACCTGGACTGAGTATTTTTGATGCCATTTGACTTGCTGATGTTCAGTAGATCTATCTGTATTAGGTCAGAGGACACCTTGTATGGCAGACATGTCACCTCTAAGCACTCTGTAGGATACTGAGTATAGTGATAAATATTTGAGGTGATCCATGAAAGACCAACTGTTTAGGACTTGTATCCTTTTAGTAAGGTATCTCTGTGAATATTCCAATTGTTGCATGGGTCTGGACAGATACATGCCAAAGTGGGCATTTTACAAAATGATTGACCTAATAAGGGCTTTGTTGTAAAGGGAGACAATAACATCTCTAGATCTAGTCACGGTCAATTTGATTATAAGCTGTGCAATATAGAAATACTTTCTTATGACTCTGGGCACATGTTGGTCAAAAGTAAGATCACTGTACACATGAGTTCCCAAATGTCAAACAACAGGTTCAGTTCTCAGGGGGCATTATCAATTTGGCAGTTCCCTGGAGTAGATGACTTCCCAAAGGATATGATAATGTACTTGTTGGAGTTTAGTTTCAATTCATGATTCTGGCACCAGTTATTGTTTGGGACAAACCTTCCTGTATAATGGTTAAGTCATTTGGGGATTCAATAACTGCTCCTATCTTGCAGTCATCTCAAACTTAGTCAGCCAAAGCCCTTTGGTATTTCCTTTTACTTTTGAGATGTATATGCCAAACAGAAAAAACTCTCAGCACCGAACCCTGGGGGACACCATTGGTGACTGGCTCCTCCCCTGTTTTGATCTCCTGCATGCTGTGAGCAAGCATACATATATACGTTCTTTGATTCAACTTTCTGATTGTATTAACCTGATTGTGTTAAATTATATTCCTTGTATAATACAGCACCACTTGTTAGAATGTGTTTTAAATTTGTAGTTTGGAACAGTCTTCTAGGAGCAATGAAATAAAATGTATGAACCAATAATGACAAAACTCCCCATTTCAGAAAATTTCAACCATAAAAGGCCACTCAAACTTCTGTCATTACAATCCACCAATATCAGTAAATATGCAAAATCTCTGCATAAGTAAGTCATCTTAATAATTCCACATTAAAGGGATCTGTAACTAATCAAGAGGTTGCTGCTAGCAAACAACTTGATTTCATTGTTTCATCTACAAATAAAGTGCCTGTTGCACTTGAAGAATAAATTGCCTATGCTACATTAAAAAATGATAAGCTAATAATTTTGCAATGGGGAATGGATGGCAAACTGATAATAGATTTGTAGTTATAAGTAAATCCTCCAAAGGAGGACATTTATAGGACTGCAGCATCCACTCCCATTAAAGTACAACACAGTACAGTCTCAGCGATCCATCTACATACTGTGGGAGTAGTATCCACAGCCTTCTGCATCAAAAGCAAGTATACTACCTGTTGTGCTACTAACAATGCAAATAACTTAGCATAAGTAGCATTAAACTTCTCTTCTCCTGAAGCTCTCATCTCCTTTTAAAATCCACTTGATGATCAACTAAATCTCTCAACTTCGCAGTACAAGAAATCTGGAAAAAAGCCAAAATTTATTCGAGGGTGCAAAGGCCCAAAACCAGGGACACATTTTATATATTGCTTGTATAATCTTAGAAAATTGCTAAAATAATGTGTTTTGTGTTACCATGTGTTTCCTGAAAGATAGAAAGACAAACTTAAAGACCTATCATTATTTAGTGAATTCAGTTCTCACTGATTTTCCAGAAAAACACAAATTTTAAGAGGAACAGACCAAAATTATGAGCCAAATATTCTGTGAAAATCTGGACAGTGGAGAGTTATGGACTCAACTCCCTGGATCAGAAGTAGTGGTATGAGGGAATTCAGGCTCTTGTTTGAGCCTGAGTAACACTAACCACCAGGTATACCTAACTGGGGTATTTTACACACACACACACACACACACACACACACACACACACACACACACACACACACACACACACACACACACACACACACACACACACACACACATGTGCTTGGGAGCAGCATGTTGTTTGTCTTTTCTGCTTTTCCCAGTTAGGGGTCACCACAGCGGAACTCCGGTCCACTAAAGATTGGCAGTAGATTTTTATGGTGCTGAATTGCCAGCCCAACGCCCAACCTTCAGTGAAGGCATGCCCATTCACGCATGTCTTTTGGAGGCCACTCACCGCGGGGAGGACATGCGGACTCCACACAGAAGGCACTAACTCCTGCAAATAAAAAAACGAAACTCTCCTTACTGGCATCAATCTGGCAGCACCAATGGAACAGCAGCAGCATAACTCCTGTAATACAGAGCAATAAGAGAACAACAGCTAGTTTAATTAGTTTAACGTCCTAGCATGAATTCACATTAGAGTGAAAACTCCACTTCATTAATTTTTCCCAACAGGTCTTGCAGCTGTAAAAGTTGGGGGGGGGGCTACTGCTCCCCCTGGCTCTATGGTGCTGGCTCCCATGATTAAAGCTTTTAATTTAATATAGTAACAAGTTTTAAGAGAAAGCAAGTAAATGAAAAAGAATATTGAATATTATAAGGCTTTTTTCTAGTAAACAAATATATGCTTGGCAGTTTTGTGTGTGGTTCTCATGTCTCTAGGAGACAATCTGATAAAGAGAAATGGCTTGGAGAAAATGCTCTCTGAAAGCATTCAATTGTTTTCCAAACTGAGAGAGCTATAAAGATAAGACAAAGACAAACATCATTTAGTAAAAGCACAAGCTGTACCATGCGGCTTAGCATGGATAACCTTTCTTTTAGGTTATCTCAAGTCTCTGTGTGTGGCTGTCAGTTTGGAACATTTGTTCCTATTAGGAGGGTAAAACTTCAATATTTGAAGATGTACTTAGTGTTGTTTGTTATTATTAAGTTAACAGGTTTTGGAGGGTATTGGGGGTAGCTTTTTTGTTTGAAGACCAAAAGTGTGAGCCAAATATTATGTGAAAATCTGGACAGTGGGGAGCTATGGACTTAACTCCCTGAATCACAAGTGGTGGTATGGGTAGATAATTCAGGCTCTTGTCTGAGCCTGAAAAACACTAACCACCGGGTATGCATAACTGGGGCATTTTACACACACACACACATGCAGGAGCAGCATAACACCTGCAAATAAAAGAACAAAACTCTCCTCACCAGCATGACTCTGGCAGCACCAATGGAACAGCAGCAGCATAACTCCTGTAATACAGAGCAATAAGAGAACAAGAACAGCTAGTTCAGTTAGTTTAACTTCCCAGTGTGAATCCACATTAGAGTGAAAACTTCACTTCATTAATTTTTCCCAACGGTCTTGCAGCTGTAAAAGTGAGGGGGAGGGGGATCCTGCTCCTCCTGACTCTATGGTTTTGGCACCCATGGTTAACCCATGGTAACAAGTTTTAAGAGAAAGCAAGTAAATGAAAAAGAATATTGAATATTATAAGGTTTTTTTTCTAGTAAACAAATGTATGCTTAGCAGTTTTGTGTGTGGTCCTCATGTCTCTAGGAGACAATCTGATAAAGAGAAATGGCTTGGAGAAAATGCTCTCTGAAAGCATTCAAGTGTTTTCCAAGCTGAGAGAGTTATAAAGATAAGACAAAGAAGGACATCACTTAGTAGAAGCACAAGCTGTACCATGTGGCTTAGCATGGATAACCTTTCTTTTGGGTTATCTCAAGTCTCTGTGTGTGTGTGTGTGTGTGTGTGTGTATGTGGCTGTCAGTTTGGAACATTTGTTCATATTAGGAGGGCAAAACTTTAATATTTGAAGATGTACATAGTTTTGTGTGTCATTATTAAATTAACAGGTTTTGGGGGGTATTGGGGTAGTTTTCTTTTTTGTTTGAGGGCTTTCTATAAAACAAAAAGTTTTGTAAGATATGACTTAGGCTCAAATGGAGAGGACAAGAAACACCTATATAAAAGAATAGCCTGCCAAACAGTATATGCATGTAACACAAAAGCTAGAAGTAGACATTTAACAAAAAAGCTGTTATACACAAAAGGTGAGAATAATAACTTTTCAAGAAAAATTATGCTTTCTATAATGTCTTTAAACATCAATGGTCTCACAGATAAATGTAAAAATGAAAGAGTATTGAACTAAATTAAAAGATGTAGAGTGCAAATATCTATGTTACAGGAGACACACTTGTAAATGTCTGAATCTGTGAATTTGATAAAGAAAGGTTTTCAGGATGGCTGTTCAGAGGAATACCTGGGGCAAAGGAAAAGAGGAGTACTTATATTAATTGAAATAGGAGCTCCAATAATGATAGAAGAGGATAAAAAAGATAACAATGGTAGATTTGTAGTACTAATGGGATACTGGCAAGGGCGGAGGATTACAGTGGCATGTATTTATATTCCACCAAAAACTACTATAATGGAACATAAGAAAATTCTAGGAGACATAATTAGCTTTCAGTAAGGAATATTACTTATAGGTGGGGACTGGAATTGGATATGCAACAGTGAATATGTGTCTTGGGAGCTTATAGGGAAAATATAACAAAGGAAGGTAGATTTTTGAAGAAATTTATGAAAATATTTGGCATAGAAAATATGAATTCAGTAACAGGAGTTCGGAGTGAATTTACATATTATTCCCCAAGATACAAAAACTGGGCTAGACTAGACAGAATTTACATTTCACAGGATCGTATGCATTTAATTGAAGGTCTTGATATGTACCCAATAACTATTTCAGATCATGTACCAGTAATAACTAAAATAAAAACACAGGGTAATGAATTAAAAATGAGACAATGGCTCTTTCCCACCTATCTGTTGAAAAGAGAGGAATTTAAGGAATGGGTAGTGGAAATTATTCAGGAGCTAGTAGAGAAGATAGAAATTTCTTCTGAAGTATATAGCTAGGGAGTGGGATACAATTTAATTGGAATTTAAAAATAGGGTGGAAAGAAAAGAAAGGGAGATATGGTTAAGAAGTAACAAGAATTATTTAGAGGGAAATAAGGAGAGACTTGTATTGTGGATGCAGACCTTTAAGGAGAATAACAATAATCATACTCGCAAGGTAGCACAGATTATTCTAAGAACTTAGCGAACACTGGAATGGAGAAAGGAGATTCTGCCGATAGGGATGAGTGTAATTAGGGATACAGACAGTAAACAAGAGGGGATGGAATTTATTGGGGAAAACTGGCAAAGGAACCACGGTATTGGGAGCAAATAACTCAAGAGGGAAAGATAATAGAATGAGAAGCCACCAATAATTTATTTGGACTGCAGGTGAGAGATTGCCTTCCCTATCAAGGACTGATATTAGGGTATAAGCAAAGAGAATGAAACTGAGGGATTCTAAATGAAAGACCAGCACTGGTAGAATTTTTAGTAGAATCTATAACAGAAGTTGCCATTAAAAAAGGAATAATTAGTAGAGCATGTAAAATATTGCATGATAACTATAAGAATCAATCACAGGAGCTTAGAAAGGATTGGGAAGAGAGACTGGATAAGAAGTTCACAAAGAAACAATGGAAGGATATATGTATATCTCCCAAATATGCAACAAAGTCTAGAAGATTTAAGATATTTATTTATTTATTTATATATTTCAGTTTGATAACTGAAGTCCACTGGGCCATGAAGAGCCCATTTTCAGTGAAGGCCCAGGGAGAAAAGTTCCAATGAACAGTTACAGAGCAAACATTTACAATAAATTTTTAAGAGAAAATACAGCTTACAATACAATAAAATAAACGTAGTAACATACAATAAGTTCACAGAGAAATACAGCATATAATACAATAAAATGAATGTGATAAACATATTTTTGATAAAGACAAATAAGAATACATATGAAATTTTTTTTTTTTTTTGAAAGGTAGGACATGAGTTTGAGTAAAAGAGAAGAGTGGGTGCAGTAAGTGACTGTCCTGTTAGGGAATAATGGGGTGATTATAGTAGTAGTTTTAGCAGAAGGTGGGGAGGTTAATGGCTAGAGGGGGAATTTAAGTTGGGGAGTGGGATCGGCATATCCATTTAGTAGCAGTATAGGAGAACAAGAGAGATTTAAATTTGGTATGGTCTGGGATATTGCAAAGAGTGGGAGAGAGAGAGAGAGTTCCATAGTTTAGAAATGAAGCAGAAAAGTAGGAGGTCGCCAGGGACTTGAGAGGGTTTGTAGATTTGTAGGAGGTTTTGATTTTCTGATCTGAATGAGCAGTTAGGGGTATAGGGGCTTAGTGCAGTAGAGAAACAGGGGCAGTTGGGAGGTTTGTGGATGAACTTGTGGGTGTTAGTGAGTTTAAGAAAGCTTGGAAGTGTTTACATAGGTATTTTTATACCCCAAGTAGACTCCAAAGAATTTTTCTTCAGGTAGACAACAAATGTTGGAGGTGGGATGGGGAGGAAAGAGGTAATTAGGAACATATTTTCTGGGAGTGTAATGAGTTGGTAGACTTTAAAGACTCCCTGCAGACTGCTTTGTCAGTGATACTGGGTGAGCAAATTGGTGTAACTAAGGACATTCTTTTTGAGCTAGGATTCAGAATCAGAATTGCCTAGACATAGTAAGGCTTTGCTGAGTCTAATTATGATGGCTGCCATAAAAGCAATTAGTAGAAAATGGAAATCAAAGTCTAAACCAACTTTACTAGAAGTAGTGGCTATAGTAACAAGATAAATAAACTGGAATTGGGATCTTTAGAAAAGGGTAGGAGCAAATCACATAGGAAACATGGTTATTGTTTGGAACAATACATGCAGAAGAGAAACAAAGTTTGAAGGAAGACAGGATCTGAATGAGCTATGTAATGTTTGACTGACAATGACTGGATAGATTATAAGTGATGTATAATGTTTGCAACTACAATTGTGTCCACAGAGTTTGTAATGTATAATGTTTGCAACTGGAATTGTGTCAATGTGGTTTGTTTTCATTTATATAAATGCAAGATTGCCTATGTCATATGTGATCATTTAATAAAGATGTTTCTTGTTTAAAAAATCACCCTTTTCAACCATGTTATGCAGTGTAACAGGAGTTTGATACCTTTATACCACCCACAGTTGTGAATGCCCCCTTTATTCTTATACACTGGTACTAGAATGCTTATTCTCCATATGGGAAACACCTTTCTCTCCTTACTGCATTGAGTACTCTCAGGAGCCATTTCTCCTTTAAATCTCGTATATGAGCTACGGAATCACAAACCATCTTAATCATATCTGCTGTGATCTCATCTAAGCCAGCTGCTTTCCCTGTCTTCACTTTAGTGCTGCCCTTACATGTTACCCTGATTTTCTTATATACCTTATTTCTACACCTAGCTCTTCACATATCTCTTCACCCGTGGTGTTTTGAGACACTGACATTCTTCTTCAACTCAACTCCACATGTTTCCTCTTTTAATGGAGGTGCCAAAGCCCTGAGTATTTCCTTGAATTCTTGTGCTTTCAATCCGGTCAACTTCCAGGTTGACATCTGTTGACTTTAGCAGCATCTCTGACCACTGCTTGCAGTTTATTGTGACCACTAGTGATTTAAGCTGTGGGCTGACACTTTCATTTGGGAGGGCATTGCAATCTCTGATTCTACTCCATTGTCATTTCCTTACTAGGAGGTAATCTACCTGGGTTGCATGTTGGCCACTCATGTATGTGATTTTGTGACCCTCTCTCTTCCTGAACCATTTGTTGACCACCATCAAGTCATTTGCCAGACAGAAATCTAGAATGGCTTCTCCTTTTTTATTCTTTCCCCATCCATGTGGATCTAGGCTGTATTATATCCTGTTCAGTCAGTCCCAGTATGAACAGTCAGGTCCCCCATTATCAACACCCACTCATTGCCTTGCTTTATCTAGTACATGTAATACTTCTATGTAGTACTAAAGTAAAGTTTTTTCAGTTATTTTAAGTATAATGGGGATACAAATATAAATAGGTGCTCATGTTTCTTTTCTTTTTTTTTCTTCCTTCCTTCTTCTCTCTTTCTCCTTGTTCAGTTTTAAGAAATGTAGGCACTGCAATATAAAAAAAAAAACAAGAAAATGTGGTTAAATGAGCATGACAAAAGAAAAATTACTGTTTTTTTTCTCATTCTTGCATAGGGGAATGACTGGGTTAAAGCCAGAGGTGCTGGAAGCTGTTGAAGACTGTGGTGGTGGTGGTGGGGGGTGCTGCTGAGGGTGACAGGGGCACTTAATTATCTAAAAAGGGCATTTTTTAAAACTATTTACTACCACACCATAGGTTTACTTGGAGGACATTTTAAGCTTAGCCAATTTCCATTTTGGTGCTTAAATTAACATTTCCTGATTGGTCTTACCTATCCCATGATAATTGTATATTAGCCCTAGTGAGAATAAATGTGATCACACTATAGATAGTTTGAGGGAACCCATGTAAGGGATGCAGCATTTAGGAACTGCATCTATCCATTAGTGGCATGAGGGGTAATCCTGGTGTACATTTTCTATTACCCATCTTTAGATCCAAGTTGCATTTGAATATGGACAGGGATGAGCTTTGTTTTACTTGAATGGATAGTCTGTTCTGGATATATATATCCATCTCTCCACAACATTCAGTTTAGATACCTGGACTGAGTATTTTTGATGCCATTTGACTTGCTGATGTTCAGTAGATCTATCTGTATTAGGTCAGAGGATGCCTTGTATGGCAGACATGTCACCTCTAAGCACTCTGTAGGATACTGAGTATAGTGATAAATATTTGAGGTGATCCATGAAAGACCAACTGTTTAGGACTTGTATCCTTTTAGTAAGGTATCTCTGTGAATATTCCAATTGTTGCATGGGTCTGGACAGATACATGCCAAAGTGGGCATTTTACAAAATGATTGACCTAATAAGGGCTTTGTTGTAAAGGGAGACAATAACATCTCTAGATCTAGTCACGGTCAATTTGATTATAAGCTGTGCAATATAGAAATACTTTCTTATGACTCTGGGCACATGTTGGTCAAAAGTAAGATCACTGTACACATGAGTTCCCAAATGTCAAACAACAGGTTCAGTTCTCAGGGGGCATTATCAATTTGGCAGTTCCTGGAGTAGATGACTTCCCAAAGGATATGATAATGTACTTGTTGGAGTTTAGTTTCAATTCATGATTCTGGCACCAGTTATTGTTTGGGACAAACCTTCCTGTATAATGGTTAAGTCATTTGGGGATTCAATAACTGCTCCTATCTTGCAGTCATCTCAAACTTAGTCAGCCAAAGCCCTTTGGTATTTCCTTTTACTTTTGAGATGTATATGCCAAACAGAAAAAACTCTCAGCACCGAACCCTGGGGGACACCATTGGTGACTGGCTCCTCCCCTGTTTTGATCTCCTGCATGCTGTGAGCAAGCATACATATATACGTTCTTTGATTCAACTTTCTGATTGTATTAACCTGATTGTGTTAAATTATATTCCTTGTATAATACAGCACCACTTGTTAGAATGTGTTTTAAATTTGTAGTTTGGAACAGTCTTCTAGGGAGCAATGAAATAAAATGTATGAACCAATAATGACAAAACTCCCCATTTCAGAAAATTTCAACCATAAAAGGCCACTCAAACTTCTGTCATTACAATCCACCAATATCAGTAAATATGCAAAATCTCTGCATAAGTAAGTCATCTTAATAATTCCACATTAAAGGGATCTGTAACTAATCAAGAGGTTGCTGCTAGCAAACAACTTGATTTCATTGTTTCATCTACAAATAAAGTGCCTGTTGCACTTGAAGAATAAATTGCCTATGCTACATTAAAAAATGATAAGCTAATAATTTTGCAATGGGGAATGGATGGCAAACTGATAATAGATTTGTAGTTATAAGTAAATCCTCCAAAGGAGGACATTTATAGGACTGCAGCATCCACTCCCATTAAAGTACAACACAGTACAGTCTCAGCGATCCATCTACATACTGTGGGAGTAGTATCCACAGCCTTCTGCATCAAAAGCAAGTATACTACCTGTTGTGCTACTAACAATGCAAATAACTTAGCATAAGTAGCATTAAACTTCTCTTCTCCTGAAGCTCTCATCTCCTTTTAAAATCCACTTGATGATCAACTAAATCTCTCAACTTCGCAGTACAAGAAATCTGGAAAAAAGCCAAAATTTATTCGAGGGTGCAAAGGCCCAAAACCAGGGACACATTTTATATATTGCTTGTATAATCTTAGAAAATTGCTAAAATAATGTGTTTTGTGTTACCGTGTGTTTCCTGAAAGATAGAAAGACAAACTTAAAGACCTATCATTATTTAGTGAATTCAGTTCTCACTGATTTTCCAGAAAAACACAAATTTTAAGAGGAACAGACCAAAATTATGAGCCAAATATTCTGTGAAAATCTGGACAGTGGAGAGTTATGGACTCAACTCCCTGGATCAGAAGTAGTGGTATGAGGGAATTCAGGCTCTTGTTTGAGCCTGAGTAACACTAACCACCAGGTATACCTAACTGGGGTATTTTACACACACACACACACACACACACACACACACACACACACACACACACACACACGCACATGTGCTTGGGAGCAGCATGTTGTTTGTCTTTTCTGCTTTTCCCGCTTAGGGGGTCACCACAGTGGAACTCCGGTCGACTAAAGATTGGCAGTAGATTTTATGGTGCCGAATTGCCAGCCCAACACCCAACCTTCAGTGAAGGCATGCCCATTCACGCATGTCTTTCGGAGGCCACTCACCGTGGGGAGGACATGCGGACTCCACACAGAAGGCACTAACTCCTGCAAATAAAAAAACGAAACTCTCCTTACTGGCATCAATCTGGCAGCACCAATGGAACAGCAGCAGCATAACTCCTGTAATACAGAGCAATAAGAGAACAACAGCTAGTTTAATTAGTTTAACGTCCTAGCATGAATTCACATTAGAGTGAAAACTCCACTTCATTAATTTTTCCCAACAGGTCTTGCAGCTGTAAAAGTTGGGGGGGGGGCTACTGCTCCCCCTGGCTCTATGGTGCTGGCTCCCATGATTAAAGCTTTTAATTTAATATAGTAACAAGTTTTAAGAGAAAGCAAGTAAATGAGAAAGAATATAGAATATTATAAGGCTTTTTTCAGTAAACAGAAATGCATGCTTGGGAGTTTTGTGCTTGATTCTCATGTCTCTAGGAGACAATCTGATAAAGAGGAATGTCTTGGAGAATATGTTTTCTGAATGCATTCAATTGTTTTCCAAACTGAGAGAGCTATAAAGATAAGACAAAGACAAACATCATTTAGTAAAAGCACAAGCTGTACCATGCGGCTTAGCATGGATAACCTTTCTTTTAGGTTATCTCAAGTGTTTGTGTGTGGTTGTAAGTTTGGAACATTTGTTCCTATTAGGAGGGTAAAACTTCAATATTTGAAGATGTACTTAGTGTTGTTTGTTATTATTAAGTTAACAGGTTTTGGAGGGTATTGGGGGTAGCTTTTTTGTTTGAAGACCAAAAGTGTGAGCCAAATATTATGTGAAAATCTGGACAGTGGGGAGCTATGGACTTAACTCCCTGAATCACAAGTGGTGGTATGGGTAGATAATTCAGGCTCTTGTCTGAGCCTGAAAACACTAACCACGGGTATGCATAACTGGGACATTTTACACACACACACACATGCAGGAGCAGCATAACACCTGCAAATAAAAGAACAAAACTCTCCTCACCAGCATGACTCTGGCAGCACCAATGGAACAGCAGCAGCATAACTCCTGTAATACAGAGCAATAAGAGAACAAGAACAGCTAGTTCAGTTAGTTTAACTTCCCAGTGTGAATCCACATTAGAGTGAAAACTTCACTTCATTAATTTTTCCCAACGGTCTTGCAGCTGTAAAAGTGAGGGGGAGGGGGATCCTGCTCCTCCTGACTCTATGGTTTTGGCACCCATGGTTAACCCATGGTAACAAGTTTTAAGAGAAAGCAAGTAAATGAAAAAGAATATTGAATATTATAAGGTTTTTTTTCTAGTAAACAAATGTATGCTTAGCAGTTTTGTGTGTGGTCCTCATGTCTCTAGGAGACAATCTGATAAAGAGAAATGGCTTGGAGAAAATGCTCTCTGAAAGCATTCAAGTGTTTTCCAAGCTGAGAGAGTTATAAAGATAAGACAAAGAAGGACATCACTTAGTAGAAGCACAAGCTGTACCATGTGGCTTAGCATGGATAACCTTTCTTTTGGGTTATCTCAAGTCTCTGTGTGTGTGTGTGTGTGTGTGTGTGTGTGTGTGTGTGTGTGTGTGTGTGTGTATGTGGCTGTCAGTTTGGAACATTTGTTCATATTAGGAGGGCAAAACTTTAATATTTGAAGATGTACATAGTTTTGTGTGTCATTATTAAATTAACAGGTTTTGGGGGGTATTGGGGTAGTTTTCTTTTTTGTTTGAGGGCTTTCTATAAAACAAAAAGTTTTGTAAGATATGACTTAGGCTCAAATGGAGAGGACAAGAAACACCTATATAAAAGAATAGCCTGCCAAACAGTATATGCATGTAACACAAAAGCTAGAAGTAGACATTTAACAAAAAAGCTGTTATACACAAAAGGTGAGAATAATAACTTTTCAAGAAAAATTATGCTTTCTATAATGTCTTTAAACATCAATGGTCTCACAGATAAATGTAAAAATGAAAGAGTATTGAACTAAATTAAAAGATGTAGAGTGCAAATATCTATGTTACAGGAGACACACTTGTAAATGTCTGAATCTGTGAATTTGATAAAGAAAGGTTTTCAGGATGGCTGTTCAGAGGAATACCTGGGGCAAAGGAAAAGAGGAGTACTTATATTAATTGAAATAGGAGCTCCAATAATGATAGAAGAGGATAAAAAAGATAACAATGGTAGATTTGTAGTACTAATGGGATACTGGCAAGGGCGGAGGATTACAGTGGCATGTATTTATATTCCACCAAAAACTACTATAATGGAACATAAGAAAATTCTAGGAGACATAATTAGCTTTCAGTAAGGAATATTACTTATAGGTGGGGACTGGAATTGGATATGCAACAGTGAATATGTGTCTTGGGAGCTTATAGGGAAAATATAACAAAGGAAGGTAGATTTTTGAAGAAATTTATGAAAATATTTGGCATAGAAAATATGAATTCAGTAACAGGAGTTCGGAGTGAATTTACATATTATTCCCCAAGATACAAAAATTGGGCTAGACTAGACAGAATTTACATTTCACAGGATCGTATGCATTTAATTGAAGGTCTTGATATGTACCCAATAACTATTTCAGATCATGTACCAGTAATAACTAAAATAAAAACACAGGGTAATGAATTAAAAATGAGACAATGGCTCTTTCCCACCTATCTGTTGAAAAGAGAGGAATTTAAGGAATGGGTAGTGGAAATTATTCAGGAGCTAGTAGAGAAGATAGAAATTTCTTCTGAAGTATATAGCTAGGGAGTGGGATACAATTTAATTGGAATTTAAAAATAGGGTGGAAAGAAAAGAAAGGGAGATATGGTTAAGAAGTAACAAGAATTATTTAGAGGGAAATAAGGAGAGACTTGTATTGTGGATGCAGACCTTTAAGGAGAATAACAATAATCATACTCGCAAGGTAGCACAGATTATTCTAAGAACTTAGTGAACACTGGAATGGAGAAAGGAGATTCTGCCGATAGGGATGAGTGTAATTAGGGATACAGACAGTAAACAAGAGGGGATGGAATTTATTGGAGAAAACTGGCAAAGGAACCACGGTATTGGGAGCAAATAACTCGAGAGGGAAAGATAATAGAATGAGAAGCCACCAATAATTTATTTGGACTGCAGGTGAGAGATTGCCTTCCCTATCAAGGACTGATATTAGGGTATAAGCAAAGAGAATGAAACCGAGGGATTCTAAATGAAAGACCAGCACTGGTAGAATTTTTAGTAGAATCTATAACAGAAGTTGCCATTAAAAAAGGAATAATTAGTAGAGCATGTAAAATATTGCATGATAACTATAAGAATCAATCACAGGAGCTTAGAAAGGATTGGGAAGAGAGACTGGATAAGAAGTTCACAAAGAAACAATGGAAGGATATATGTATATCTCCCAAATATGCAACAAAGTCTAGAAGATTTAAGATATTTATTTATTTATTTATATATTTCAGTTTGATAACCGTGGAAGTCCACTGGGCCATGAAGAGCCCATTTTCAGTGAAGGCCCAGGGAGAAAAGTTCCAATGAACAGTTACAGAGCAAATATTTACAATAAATTTTTAAGAGAAAATACAGCTTACAATACAATAAAATAAACGTAGTAACATACAATAAGTTCACAGAGAAATACAGCATATAATACAATAAAATGAATGTGATAAACATATTTTTGATAAAGACAAATAAGAATACATGTGAAATTTTTTTTTTTTTTTGAAAGTTAGGACATGAGTTTGAGTAAAAGAGAAGAGTGGGTGCAGTAAGTGACTGTCCTGTTAGGGAATAATGGGGTGATTATAGTAGTAGTTTTAGCAGAAGGTGGGGAGGTTAATGGCTAGAGGGGGAATTTAAGTTGGGGAGTGGGATCGGCATATCCATTTAGTAGCAGTATAGGAGAACAAGAGAGATTTAAATTTGGTATGGTCTGGGATATTGCAAAGAGTGGGAGAGAGAGAGAGAGTTCCATAGTTTAGAAATGAAGCAGAAAAGTAGGAGGTCTCCAGGGAATTGAGAGGGTTTGTAGATTTGTAGGAGGTTTTGATTTTCTGATCTGAATGAGCAGTTAGGGGTATAGGGGCTTAGTGCAGTAGAGAAAAAGGGGCAGTTGGGAGGTTTGTGGATGAACTTGTGGGTGTTAGTGAGTTTAAGAAAGCTTGGAAGTGTTTACATAGGTATTTTTATACCCCAAGTAGACTCCAAAGAATTTTTCTTCAGGTAGACAACAAATGTTGGAGGTGGGATGGGGAGGAAAGAGGTAATTAGGAACATATTTTCTGGGAGTGTAATGAGTTGGTAGACTTTAAAGACTCCCTGCAGACTGCTTTGTCAGTGATACTGGGTGAGCAAATTGGTGTAACTAAGGACATTTTTTGAGCTAGGATTCAGAATCAGAATTGCCTAGACATAGTAAGGCTTTGCTGAGTCTAATTATGATGGCTGCCATAAAAGCAATTAGTAGAAAATGGAAATCAAAGTCTAAACCAACTTTACTAGAAGTAGTGGCTATAGTAACAAGATAAATAAACTGGAATTGGGATCTTTAGAAAAGGGTAGGAGCAAATCACATAGGAAACATGGTTATTGTTTGGAACAATACATGCAGAAGAGAAACAAAGTTTGAAGGAAGACAGGATCTGAATGAGCTATGTAATGTTTGACTGACAATGACTGGATAGATTATAAGTGATGTATAATGTTTGCAACTACAATTGTGTCCACAGAGTTTGTAATGTATAATGTTTGCAACTGGAATTGTGTCAATGTGGTTTGTTTTCATTTATATAAATGCAAGATTGCCTATGTCATATGTGATCATTTAATAAAGATGTTTCTTGTTTAAAAAATCACCCTTTTCAACCATGTTATGCAGTGTAACAGGAGTTTGATACCTTTATACCACCCACAGTTGTGAATGCCCCCTTTATTCTTATACACTGGTACTAGAATGCTTATTCTCCATATGGGAAACACCTTTCTCTCCTTACTGCATTGAGTACTCTCAGGAGGCATTTCTCTGTTAAATCGATATGAGCTACGGAATCACAAACCATCTTAATCATATCTACTGTGATCTCCTCTAAGCCAGCTGCTTTCCTGTCTTCACTTTAGTGCTGCCCTTACATGTTACCCTGATTTTCTTATATACCTTATTTCTACACCTAGCTCTTCACATATCTCTTCACCCGTGGTGTTTTGAGACACTGACATTCTTCTTCAACTCAACTCCACATGTTTCCTCTTTAGTATTTCCTTGAATTCTTGTGCTTTCAATGGTCAACTTCCAGGTTGACATCTGTTGACTTTAGCAGCATCTCTGACCACTGCTTGCAGTTTATTGTGACCACTAGTGATTTAAGCTGTGGGCTGACACTTTCATTTGGGAGGGCATTGCAATCTCTGATTCTACTCCATTGTCATTTCCTTACTAGGAGGTAATCTACCTGGGTTGCATGTTGGCCACTCATGTATGTGATTTTGTGACCCTCTCTCTTCCTGAACCATTTGTTGACCACCATCAAGTCATTTGCCAGACAGAAATCTAGAATGGCTTCTCCTTTTTTATTCTTTCCCCATCCATGTTGATCTAGGCTGTATTATATCCTGTTCAGTCAGTCCCAGTATGAACAGTCAGGTCCCCCATTATCAACACCCACTCATTGCCTTGCTTTATCTAGTACATGTAATACTTCTATGTTGAATGCACTCTTTTCCTTGCCATCACAACCCTGATGTGTGGCATAGGTGGAAATTATAAATACTGTCCCATTCCTTTCAATTTTGGGTGAGTATGAGGTGGAAACACCTTGCATGTTTTTCTTTTGGGAAGTAGGAGGAACACAGGCATTGGGCAGAGGTCAGGATCAAGCTCTGTACCTTGTGCATGGGAGGAAGAGACCTTAACCATTAAGGAAATCCTATGTAGTTACCCTGATCACCTCCCCCATAAAATATATATAAATAAAAAAAACTGGACTGGGGGAACCTGATAGAATGGAATTGCTAGGGCTAGAACTGCTTTTTAAGCAGCAGTAATTTTGCAGCACTGTCCTTTTTAATTTCTCCAAGGCTTTTGGCTTTCTAATACCATGACTGGAATGGATTCCATTCTTAAGTCAAAGTGTGATTAAAGTTCATGAAATTAATATTGTTTCAGTCTTTGAAGTTAGCCAAAAGTGCTCTTCATAGCACCTGCAATGTGCCCAGAATTGACTCCTTCAGCAGATCATATGGAGTTACATATATCAATAACATATTTAAATATGACTGTAAATTAATTTTTATGAGACCCATTGCTGCTACTGTTATTAGAACTGTCTGAGTATCCTTCTTCCACATTACCCATGTTTCTGCCTGCAAATCCTGGTAGTTTATGACTTTGTGTCTCTCTGTATGTAAGACACTGTAATCACCAGGCGTAGCAATTTCAATGATCAGTGCTACTTTTGTCTTCTCTTCTTGGACTACTATATCTGGCTTTCTCACATCTGTTTTTTGAACTGTTTGTAATGGGTGATCTGAGTCGCCGTGGTGCAGTGGTTAGCGTTGTTGCCTCATAGCAAGAGGTTCTCCTGTTCGATTCTTGGCTGGAGCGCCTTCTGTGTGGAGTCTGCATGTCCTCCCCACATTCGAGTGACATTTGAAAGACATGCAGGTAGGTGCGTGAGTGAATGGGTGTGCCTTCTTTGAAGGTTGGGCATTGGGCTGCAACTCAGCACCGTAAAAATCCACTGCCAGTCATTAGCAGACCGGAGTTCCGCTTTGGCAACCCCAAACCGGGAAAAGCCAAAAGACCATTTTATTTTGGTAATGGGTGATCCCATATGATATACTCTTCATCATTTTCTATAATGCGTTGTGGCTCATATTTCGAATGCTTTTCAGCTACTTCAGTATTATGATGTTTGCACAATCCCCAATGCAACAGTCTTGACACAGTAGTATGCCTTTCAGCATACAGGCCTTCTGCCATTAGTATATCACACCCAGTAGTAAGATGTGTGACTGTTTGCAATTCTGTTTTACAAAACCTGCATTGGTCTGTTTCTCTGACATATTCAATGGACTTTGTAAACCAACGTATATGTAGTCATCTATCCTGGGCTGCCAATATTAACCTTTCATCTTTTCCTTTCAATTCATCTCTTCTTAACCATTCCTGCATTAAATCCTGTTTGACGTAAGGTTGTTCTAGGAGTTTTCTGTACTTGCAACTGCTTTTTCCACATTTCTTGCCTTCTCGCCTGATCCTTCACCTTATATTCTTTCTTTTGTTTTTTTGGCACATTCAGTTGCTGCCTAAATTGTATCTACTTCTGGTTTAATTTGTGTTCCTGTTTGACACTGATGTGCTTCTGCTAAACTAAGTAGGGAAGCCATCATAGACTTGTTCTCTTCATGTTTTAAAACTTTCTGTATGTTTGGATCTTGTGAGGTCAGCAAATATATATGCAGTCCTAGGACTGCAGATCTATACATACAATCAGTTTTGATGAGGCCCATACCTTCTTCAGAATGGGGAATATATAATCTTGGTATACACTGATTTTAATAAATCTTTTGATAGGTATTAAGCATTTTACTTGTTTTCCTGTTTAATTGATCCAATACCTTTTGGGGCTAGTCAATCACCACCACCCCCAAAAGTGTAAGAACAGGAATAGCAAATTGGTTTATAGATTGGACTTTGTTCCGAGCTGTCAGAACTGCTTTCAGTATTAATTTTAGTCTTCTAAAATATTCCTAAGTTTTATTCACATTTGTTCATGTTTTATTGTCAATCTTTCATCAATTCCCAGATATTTATACACTCCCTCTTACTAAAGTTCCTTTATATCACATTCCTGTCCCAGACTGATATTTTCTTGGTGCTGCAGCTTTCCTGCTTTAAATGTTGCTTTTGCACATTTATCAAGATCAGATGACATTCTTATATTATCTGAGAAAGTTTTGACCACTTGCAGTTGTGCTTTCAGTTCCTCATTTGATGAACTAAAAAGTTTTAAATCATCCACAAAGAGAAGATGAGAAGTCTTTACACTTTGTTGTTTACTGGGAGCCAAATTATAGTCATAACCTAATCTATTAAATAGTTTAATGGTTAACGGCAAAACAAAAGAGCTGCGGTGACAGAGTCACCTTGGAATATTCATTTTTGAATTTTTATCGCTGGGTTAATAATTTGTCATTTATTATGGCTTAGCTGCAAAGTGGTTTGCCACTGTTTCATGGTCAGTGTAATGTAATCGATCAATTTAGGGTTCTTCTTATGCATTTGTAGGCACTCTTTTATCCATGAATGTGGGATACTGTCAAATGCTTATTTGTAGTTTATCCATGCCATACTTAGATTATTCCCCTTTTTACAATTCCCTGTTATGACTTTATTTAACAAAAATGATCCTTTGTTCCATATGATTTTCTTTTGTTACCCTTTTGTTCTATTGCCATGAATGAGCTTTCTTCTAAATGACTATAAACTCTGTTGGCGTCATTTCCAGTGTATAGTTAATACATCGTTGGAAGGCAAGTTATTGGTTATTAGTTTTTAGGATATCTTACAGGTTCAGTCTTAAGAAGGAGTATCATTTTACTGTTGTTAACCAGGTTGGTGTCTTTTCAGGGTGCATATATAAATAGTTCCTACTCATGGCTAAATCTTCATGTAAAGGTGTTAATAATTTAGCCAGAAGTTATGTACTGTATCCTGGCTTTTCATTTAGGAGCTTTTCTTAATTTAGTTTCAGTTTCTCTGGCAGGTAAATCATCCCATTTCATATCCTGTACATTTAAGCTTCTTATTCTATTACTTCTTTTATCCATTCAGCATCTTTGTTATGTTCCACAGGATCTTCATAGATATTGCTCCAAAATGTGTCTGTTTCTTTTTTTTTTGGTGACATTTCTATTCCTTTTGCCTTGTTTCCCAGATCACTATAAAACTTTTTTGGGTCATCAGTAAATTGCTTATTTTGTACTTTTTCCTGTATATTTATCTGTATATCTTTTAAGTTTTTCCTTCCTGTGCTGATATTGTTAGTTTATTATTTACAATAGTGTTAAGTAGATCCTGGTCTGTTCTGACACGGCACGTTGCTTTTATCTCATCTATTTTTCTGAGTATTTTTGTTGATCTGTTCCCTCTTCTGTACTCTTCTAACAGTGACACTTCTTGTCTCATTAGCTTTAGAGTTTTCCCTTTTTGATACTTCCATGATGGCATTTGATTTCTCTCCTTCCTCTGACTGCCCTATATTTTTGTGGTAAAACTTTATCTGTTATTAATTTAGCTGCACAATAATATATCCTGTTTACTTATGTTATATGGCATGAATTTCTATTTCTGGTGGTCAAGGATACCACATTGACAAACACTATAGATATAGCCAACCTGCTGGCAGACAGGTTCAGTGAAAACGTCACCCCTCTGTCCCCCCATTAGTAAAACAGGACATCCCCAGTTCCTGCCCCTCTGCCCTTATCTCTAGGGAGCAAGTCATCACTGCTCTCTGAAAGGCAAAAAATATAGCCTCCATGGGACCCGATAACATCCCAGGCTGCATCCTACATGAACTCAGACAGGAACTTGCAGCACCATTAGGCACCCTATTCAACCAAAGCCTGAATACAGACTTCATCCCAGTTGAGTGGAGGACAGCTGCTGTCATCCCTTTGCACAAAGGTGGAGTGTCCACCGATCCAGGAAATTATAGACCCATCAGACTAACTAGCCTGAAATGCAAGCCCATGATGTGGATTATCATAGACCTCATTAACAAGGACATTGGCAACCTCCAGACACCCGATCCCACACAGTTTGGTTTCATCAAGGGAAGGTCATGCCTGTTAAATTTGGTCAACTTCTTTGAGACAGTTACCAAGGCCATGGACGAGGGGAAGACGGTGCATACTGTCTACCTTGATCTGGCCAAGGCCTTCGATACTATTCCCCACTCAGGTATAATAGATTAACTCTCTCAACTAGGCATCAATCCATATGTTACCAGATGGGTAGCAAACTGGCTCACTGATGGAATCCACCTAGTCAAAATAGGGGAAGCCACCTCAAGCAGTAGACCCGTAATGAGCAGTGTACCCCAGGGATCCATATTGGGGCCTCTCCTATTTGGGATATACTTTTCTGAGGTGCAGGCCAAAACCTGGGGGATATGGCTGACCAAGTTTGCAGATATCTGCAAGATGAGTGCTGTCATCAATTCCTCTGGTGATGTGGACATCCTCCAAGAGGGTCTCATCCAAACAAATGACTGGTGCCAAAAGCATGGCCTCAAACTGAATGCCAAAAAATGCATCATCATTCCCTTTGGGGAGAGTGACATCCCCAAAAATTATCACATTGATAATAAGGTCCTAAGCACGCAGTTAGTCATGAGGGACTTGGGCACCCTGGTTGATAGCAAACTGACATTTGATCACCATATTGCCTCTGTTGTACTGAAAGTTTTTAATATGGCCAACCTCATTAGTAAGGGTATCTCATCCAGGGACAAGGTAGTCATAACATCCCTATATTCTTCCCTTATAAGACCCATTATTGAGTACAATGCCTCACCTTACAAAGCAAGTACAGCAGCTAGAGAGACCACAGAGGATCCTCACCAGGAGAATCCAGGGCCTCAAACATTTACCCTACACAGATAGGCTAAAGGCCCTGTCCCTCTACTCAGTCTCCTACAAACTCCTCAGAGGTGATCTCTGTCTGGCATACAAAGTAATCTCAGACCCCACCTTGATGGGACTGTTGCACATCCACAAGTCAAGCCCCACTTGAGTAACCTGCAAGCTGACTTCAAGCTGGTCTGTGACGTCAATAGGACTTGTTGGCGGGACAGAATTGTGTTCCAGAGATTTCCCCTTTTGTGGAATAGACTCCCTCTCCACATCAAGCAGAGTATCTCATTAACCCTTTTTAAGCACAACCTGGATAACTGGCTAGAGAACAGAAAATACACCTCTGGGATTCCACCTATGTCCCTGTTGGACAGTGGCATAGGGTGCTGACTTGTTGGAACATGGACTAAATCCGTGGCTAGGCTTGTAAGGGCCTTAAGGCAAATAGCTTAGTAACTTCCTATGATCCCCTGATCCTATTAAACAGTCTTGATTATTGCATTCATTTGTTTTATCAAACTTCTAACATTTTGGTCTTATTGACTTCCTGTAGTATTTTTCTTTCACTGATCTTAATGTGTCTATCCATCTCTGTTAATTCAAGCAATTCTTCCCTTAGATCATTTTTTTTCAAAACTAAGGGCACATTGTTTGCCATTTGCTGCAAGCATTCCACAGAATGTTCCATAAAATCGTCTGTGCCATATTCTCTTCAGCTTCACTCTGTGTTATCAGTTGTTCTTTCATATGGGCACTGAAACCATAGGGCGAGGGCGCGGCCCCCCACACACATTTCAGCTGCAAGACCATCTTATCTCTTGGGAAAAAAAATAATAACTAGCCTGGTCCAGCACTACGTGACATAGGCAATTACCCACAGGTACCCGGACCATGAGGCTTCAACAGTTAAAGGCCCCATACATGCGTTGCCACCCCAGATTTAAACACAGTCCACTTATGCACAAAATTTAAACTTCTATTGAATGAAGGTAGGTGTGTGATGCCTGTCTGATCACATTTGTTGTCAGATCAAGCTTTTAAGGAGAGTTTTCTGCTCACATATACTGCCCCCTACATACTTCCAGGTAAGGAGACTTTTGTTGGCCAGAGTGTTTTTTGCTGGTTCATGTTTACATATTCTACTGCTGGGTCATTTGTCTGTGTGTGTGTGTGTGTGTGTGTGTGTGTGTGTGTGTGTGTGTGTGTGTGTGTGTGTGTGTGTGTGTGTGTGTGTGTTTGTTTGAAATGATCCAGTTATGAACAGTCTTGATTATTGCATTCATTTGTTTTATCAGACTTCTAACATTTGGTCCTATTGACTTTCTATAGTCTTTTTCTTTCATTGATCTTAATGTGTCTATCCATCTCTATTAATTTAAGCAATTCCTCCATTAGATCATTTTTTTCTAAACTAAGGGCACATTGTTTGCCATTTGCTGCAGGCATTCTACAGAAAGTTCCATAAAATCTTCCTGTGCCATATTCTCTACAGTTTCACTCTGTGTAATCAGTTGTTCTTTCATATGGGCGCTGAAACCATAGGGTGAGGGCGTGCCCCCCCCCCCCACACACTTTTCAGCTGCAAGACCATCTTATCTCTTGGGAAAAAAAAAATAACAGCTAGCTTGGTCCAGCACTAAGTGACAATTACCCACAGGTACCCTGACCATGAGGCTTCAACAGTTAAAGGACCCATACATGCGTTGCCACCACAGATTTAAACACAGTCCACTTACGCACAGAATTTAAACTTCCATTGAATGGAGGTAGGTGTGTGATGCCTGTCTGATCACATTTGTTGTCAAATTAAGTTTTTAAGGAGAGCTTTCTGCTCACATATACTGCCCCCAACATACTTCCAGGTAAGGAGACTTTTGTAGCCCAGAGTGTTTTTTGTTGGTTCATGTTTACATATGCTGCTGCTAGATCATTTTGTGTGTGTGTGTGTGTGTGTGTGTGTGTGTGTGTGTGTGTGTGTGTGTGTGTGTGTGTGTGTGTGTGTTTTTGAAATGCTCCAGTTAGGTTTACTTGGTGGTCAGTGTTACTCAGGCTTAAACACTGTACCTTAGGTACAAGGAGCAAGAGTCTGAATTCTCTACCATACCACCACTTGTGATTCAAGGAGTTGAGTCCATAGCTCTCAACCGTACAGATTTTCTCAGAATATTTGGCTCATACTTTTTTATTTATTTTATTTTATTTGACATTTGTTAACAGGTTCAGTCTGACTGGGCAAGAAGCCCTTTCTCAGCAGAGGCCTGAGGAGAAAAGCTGCAGACATATAAGACATATACAGATATGTATCAGATTAATAAGGATAAAAATAAACTTCTATGGTATGCAAGTTCCTGTGTTCCTCTTAAAATGTGTGGTTTTCTGGCAAATCAGTGAGAATTTAATTCACTAAATAATGAGAGCCCTTTAAATTTCAGTCTTCCTATTTTTCAGGAAACACATGGTAACACAAAACCCTTTATTTTAGCAGCTTTCTAAGATTATACAAGCAATGTTCAAAAGGTGTCCTCAGTTTTGGGCCTTTGTCACCCCCCCTCCCCAATAAATTTTGACTTTTTTCAGGTTTCTTGTGCTGCGAAGTTGAGAGATATAGTTGAGTGTCAAGTGGATTTTACAAGGAGCTGAGAGCTTTAGGGGACGAGGAGTTTACTGCTGCTTATGCCAAGTCTGTTTGCATTGCTAGTAGCACAACAGGTAGTATACTTGCTTTTGATGTAGAAGGCTGTGGGTTCTACTCCCACAGTATGCAGATGGATCACTGATACTGTGCTGTGTTGTACTTTAATGGGAGTGGATGCTGCAGTCCTGTGAATGTCCTCCTTTGGAGGAGTTACCTAGTAACTATGAACCTGTTATAGGTTTGCCATCCATTCCCTATTGCAATATTACTAGCTTATCATTTTTTTAATGTAACATAGGCACTTTATTCGTAAATGAAACAATGAAATACAAAGTAGTTTGCTAGCAGCAACCTGTTCATTAGTTACAGATCCCTTTAACGTGGAATTATTTAAATGACTTTTACTTGTGCAGAGATTTTGCATATTTACTGATATTGGTGGATTCTAATGACAGAAGTTTGAGTGGCCTTTTATGGTTGAAATTTTCTGAAATTGGTAGTTTTGTCATTATGGGTTCATACATTTTGTTTCAGTGCTTACTAGAAGACTATTCAAAACTACAAATTTAAAACACATTCTAACAAGTGGTACTGTATTATTATACAAGGAATATAATTTAATAAAATCAGGAAGGTGAATCAAAGAATGCATAGCGTACATGTATGCATGGTCCTAAAAATGTGTAAGGAGCCTATGGTTTGAAAACAGCCCAGAGATAAGCTTAGTCTTCCCCTGGCCAGATGGGGAATGAATGTGGGTTTCAAGGGCAGAGAAGTTTATTGCTCGTGCTAAGTCTGTTTTCATTGTGAGATTGTATTGTTTATTTAGCAAATGGCTCAGTGTTTGTGCTGCTTTATTTCAATTTCTGTAATCATTGTAGAAGTAAATAAGAAAACAGTATGCAGGCTGACAGGCTTGAGCAGTGTTTATGGTAACTGAGGAGAAATACCCAAGTAATGGAACACTGGAGTGGCTGGGGAGGGTGCTGCTACAGGAGGGGCTCCTTTGGGAGGCCCACTCTATTATCCTGCCTAGAGCCCCACAGAGATACCTTACTAAAAGGATACAAGTCCTAAACAGTAGGTCTTGCATGGACCACCTCAAAAATTTATCACCATAATCAGTATCCTATTGAGAACTTAGAGGTGACCTGAGTCTGACATACAATACATCCTTCAACCTAATATGGTACTTACATATTATCACAACTAGATTCTGAAGACATACTATCAGTTTGCCACATTCTTTTTCCATACTAGTCCTGATCTCTTCAACACTCCCAGTGAAGGCAGATTGAGAGTAATGTGTCTTTCAAATGATGGCCACTCATTTCAATCTGGCCAAAGTAGCTACACTGCTATCTACCAAATGACATTCAAAACCAGTTCAGCCATCACTTCATGACACTTGGCGTAATTGTACAAACACAACTCTAGCCTACAACACTGTAACCTCACTCTATGTTTAACTAAATCATAGTCCAGACCATGGACAGTTTCTAACTGAAGATGCAGTCCTGCTGCTCGGGTTTGTTTGTCTGAATCTACTAGCTGACATAAAGACGAACTGAAGTATGCCCTGCGCCCTCCCGTCTCTCTCTAAATCACAAGCAGCATCGACACATATAACCATTCGAGTAGTGGGTTTAAACAATTTCATTACATCCTTTGGGAAAAAATAAACCAAAACAGGAAAGCCTCAGGGGCAGTAAACTAGTAAGCTAAACACACACATATATATAACGGCAATATTTCACACGTTTAACAGTGGCAGACGCCCATACATCAGGTCTTTGCTACAAACCCACTGACCACGAAACCTACATCCCGTTCTTTCACAGTAATCAGAAAAAAACAGCCTACAGTACAGTACAGCCTACAACATAGACCCAAATCGGGAAAGGATGCTACCCACGAAGAGAAATTTGGACATTACTCCTTCTTATCTCATAACCAATGTGACAGAATAATACTTAACAGTTTACAGACCCCTTTTTAGGTTAAGATACATTGGTTCGTGAAAACATTATGAATTATGACAGGTCCGGAATCTGGTTGCGATAATATGCAAGTACCCTTAAAACTGATGGACTTACTGAACATCAGCAAGTCAAATGGCATCAGAAATATTCGGTCTAGGTATCTAAACTGAATGCTGCGGAGAGATGGATATAGAGTGGATATAAAAAGTTTATGCACCCCTGTTAAAATACTAGGTTTTTGTGATACAAAAAAATGAGATCACAATAAATAATTTCAAAACTTTTCCCATCTTTAATGTGACCTATAACCTATACAATTCAATTGAAAAACAAATCTGTTAGGGGGAAAAATATAAAAACTAAAAAACGTACAATATGCTGGTTGCATAAGTGTACACACCCTTAAACTAATACTTTGTTGTGTGTGCACACCCTTAAACTAATACTTTGATGAAGCATCTTTTGATTTAATTGCAGCATTCAGTCTTCTTGGGTAGGAGTCTATCAGCATGGCACATCTTGACCTGGCAATATTTGCCCACTCTTCCTTGCAAAAGCACTCCAAATCTGTCAGATTGTGAGGGCATCTCTTGTGCCCTCTTCAGGTCATTCCACAGATTTTTTATTGGATTTAAGTCTGGACTCTGGCTGGGCCATTCCAAAACTTTAATTTTCTTCTGGTCACGCCATTCTTTTGTTGACTTGGATGACTGCTTGGGGGTCATTGTGATGTTGAAAGATGAAATTCCTATTCATCTTCAGCTTTCTAGCACACACCTGAATGTTTTGGGCCAGAAGTGACTGGTATTTGGAACTGTTCATAATTCCCTCCACCTTGGCTAAACACTCAGTTACAGCTGAAGAAAAGCAATCCCAAAGCATGATACTGCCACCACCATGCTTCACCGTGGGGATGGTGTTCTTTTGGTGATGCGAAGTGTTGTTTTTGTGCCAAGCGTACCTTTTGGAATTGTGGCCAAAAAGTTCAACCTTGGTCTCATCAGACCATAACACATTTTCCCACATGATTTTGAGAGACTTGATGTATTATTTTGCAAATTTTAGCCAGGCCTAGATGTTTTTCTGTGTAAGAAAAGGCTTTTGTCTTGCAACCCTACCCCATAGTCCAGACATATGGAGAATATAATAGATTGTTGTCACATATAGTACACAACCAGTACTTGCCAGAAATTCATGCAGCTCCTTTATTGCTGCTGTAGGTCTCCTGGCAGCCTCCCTGACCAGTTTTTGTCTTTTCATAAATTTTGGAGGGATGTCCAGTTCTTTGCAACATCATTGTTGCCCATAGTTTCTCTTTTTAATGATTGTCTTCACTGTGTTCCATGGTATAATGGTGTGGACATTTTTTTGTACCCTTCTCCTGACTGATACCTTTCAACAATGAGATCCCTTTGATGCTTTGTAAGCTCTCTGTGAACCATGGCTTTTGTTGTAGCAGGCAACTGAGTAAATGTCAGGAAGATCCCACTAGGACAGCTGAACTTTATTTGGGGTTAATCAGAGTCTCTTTAATTGATGGCAGGTGTATACCCAAGAAGACTGAATGTTGTAATTAAATCAAAAGGTGCTTCAACAAATTATTAGTTTAAGGGTGTGCACACTTATGCAACCATTGTATTGTACGTTTTTTATTTTTTATATTTTTCCCTTAACAGATTTGTTTTTCAATCGAATCGTACAGGTTATAGGTCACATTAAAGGTGGGAAAATCTTTAAATGATTTATTGTGGTCTGATTTTTCATATCACAAAAACCTGGCATTTTAACAGGGGTGTGTGAACTTTTTATAGCCACTGTATATCACAGAGGCTACCACTGTTCCAGAAAAGACTATCCATTCAAGTAAAACAAAGAGAATTTAAGAGAAATCTTGAGTGGATGGGCAATAAAAAGTTCACCTCGGGGATCACTTCAGTGGCCTTGCTTGACAGGGGCACTGGGAACTAACTTTGGATGGCATGATGCCAGGGAATATTCTTGGGCTAGGCTTATATAGACCCAGGACCATTAGCCTAATACACACCTATGAACCTATAAAACTCATCCCTGTCCATATTCAAATGCAACTTGATCTAAGGATGGGTAACAGAAAATGTACTCTAGGATTGCCCCTCATGCCACTGATGGATAGAGGCAGTTCCTGAATGCTGTGTCCCTTACATGGGCCCCCTCAATATATCTTTGGTATGATCACAGTTATTCTCACTAGGGCTAATGTATAATTATCAGCCATTGGATAGGTAAGACCAATCAGGGAATGTTAATTGAAGCACCAAAAGGGAAATTGGCTAAGCTTAAAATGTCCTCGAAGTAAACCTATGTTGTGGTAGTAAATAGTTTTAAAACATTGCCCTTTTTAGATCACTAAGTGCCCATCTCACCCTTACCCCCCCCCCCCAGCCTTCAACTCCCTGTGCCTCTGCATATGGGGTGGGAGATTGGTGTAATGGTTAAGGTGTTTAACGTACAAACACAAGGTGCAGCATTTGATTCTCACATGGGGGTAACTGGCTAGGCTTAAAATAGTCCATAAGGGCAGTTAGCCTAGTAATTACCTATGAACTCACTGGCTTATCATGCCACACATTGACTACAGCTGCCACAGTTTCCTACTTCTATGGGAAATTAGAATGTTAAACTAATGCAGCTCAGTTTTGTAACCCTTTCTTGTAATACTATGAGCAATAGCATACTTCTAGGCAAAATTGAAGTGTATTAACGTACCAGATGCGCAGTAGCATGCCCCGCCCAAACCCCGCCTGTGACCATTTTGGCTGCACCGCCCACCGTTTGATTGAAAGACGCCATCAAAACACAAGGTAATTTAGACCTATATTTCGCCATAAATAAAACAGTTTTTAAATATTTTTGTGCTATATCACTAATTATCACTACTACTTTATTTTAAAAGCATTGACACAATTAATGTGAAATACACATTTTCTGAAGTGAAAGAAGTAAATAACTCTAATTATTGTCATTATTTATTAAGAGTAAGTGAAAAATCAAGACGTCCTTTAAATAGGGAGGGTTGACAGATATGCATACCACTCAGGTGTACCTCATTACAAGTTGCTGCTGCCTTTCGGCTTTTCTCGGTTAGGGGTCGCCACAGCAGAACTCCGGTCCGCTAATGATTGGCAGTAGATTTTGATGAAAGCTGAGGTGCCAACTCGGCATTCAACCTTCAACGAAGGCACGCCCATTTATGCATGTCTTTCGAACACCCACCCAACCGCGGGGAGGACATGCAGACTCCACACAGAAGGCACTCTCCGCACTCTGGGTGAGAATTGAATGGGAGAACCTCTTGCTGTGAGGCAATGCTACTGCTGCACCACCGCGGCTGATATGTGTACCTCATTACAAGTAACTGTCCTTATTTTCAATCTTTAAAAAAATCTATGTTCCAAACTGTTCCGACATTGCAAGTATCTCGTCACACATTCATCAAGAAATTTTAAACAAATAAAAGCATTAAATCATAATAATTCATCAAAACATCTTACTACCAATGAAGTAACGCCTTTGTAGCTGTGCCGTGAGCTGCCTGTTTGAAGTTATTATTAAAGGCTTCATATTCTACCCCCTCATTTATTTCACATGATAAGAGTCAATGTTCCACATTTTAGAGATGCCAGGTTTAGTGTTATACCTTCCACTACCTTTGTACAGGTTTAGTTCGGTTATTATAGCAATAACCCACGCCTGGGTGTGGGTAATGCTGGATTTACCCACGGTTGGCGTGGTTTGGTCCCGAGGGACCAAACAAAGCCAACCGTGGGTAAATACAGCATTACCCACACCCAGAAGTGTTATTGCTATATCATGACATTATTTAAGAAAAAAAACTATTACTTTTCTTAAATAATGGCATAGTATAATGCCTGTTTACTGCCCTTCCGCAGATGTCTGGCATCCGCGGCAGTTCTGATGTACTGTGGGCAAAAGCAATGGAGAAAGCAAGATCTCCGTTGCTTTTTGTTTACTGTTTTCGCTATGTTAAATGGGTTTAGCATAGCGAGACAGTTTTAAAATAAGCAACGGAGATGTCCATTGCTTATTTTAAAACTGTCTTGCTATGTTAAACCCATTTAACATAGCAAAACAGTAAAAAAAGCAACGGAGATCTTGCTTTCTCCGTTGCTTTTTTTTTAAAACCTGTCTCGCTATGTTAAATGGGTTTAGCATAGCGAGACAGCTTTAAAATAAGCAACGGAGATCTCCGTTGCTTATTTTAAAGCTGTGTCGCTATGTTAAACCCATTTAACATAGCAAGACAGTGTTTAAAAGAGTTATACTAATGGAAAAAAGTCCAGGTAACCGGACATTTTTCCATTAGTATAACTCGATTTAGAATGTGCACGCTGGCCAATCAGCGTGCATGTTTTGGGGGGGGGGGGGTCATGGTATAATAAAATATTAAACCTCTTTACAAAGGTGTAACATATGAAGAATATATGAAGAAATGAGTAACACTCTGAGGAGCAACTCTAATATTTCAAGAGCTGTGTCAACCACAATTAATATTGTCAAGATGCTTGTGGAACATTTGAAAGGAAAGGCCATTCATATCATTATTGCACATTGTTAATCTCCGCCCTCCGGCATGTCAATCACTGCGGGCACGCCCATTCCTGCGCGAACTCGGGGGTGGGTTAATAGTTTGGTCGGGCGAAGCCCGAGACCAAACAAAGCCAACCCGGTCTCGCTATGTTAAATGAGTTTAACATAGCTCATACAAACAGGTTATTTAAAAAACGCAGAGATTGCTAAAAACTTGCTTTTTACAACACTCTCGCTATGTTAAATGGGTTTAACATAGCGATACCAAAAAAATAACTATGAACACTGAAATGGGTTGTTAAATGGGTTTAACATAGCGAAATAACGCTTTAAAATAACAGCGAGTTTGCTTGCTTTATATTTTAACGTTAATATATATAAAAAACAACATAGCAACAGTGTTTAAAAAAGTTAGTTAATGAAAAAAAAAAAAAAACGGGACCTTTTCCATTAGTATAACTTAGTATAACTCGAACGGGCCACGCTGGCCAATCAGTGCGTTTTTTTGAGGATCATGGTATAATACACTTCAATTTCGCCTACTTCTAATTTTGAAAAGCTCATCACTGGGAAATAATGGTGGTTGGGAGAGTGGCCTGATGGTTAAGGTGTTTGCCTTACAAACATAAGGTGAAGGGTTTGAGTCTCACAAGGGATAATTGGCTAATCTTAAAATGGCTCGCAAGAGCAGTTAGCGTAGTATTAATCTATGCATGAATGTTGATTCCATCTTAGAAACTTAATTGCGTACAGTAACAAACCATGACCGAAACGGCCAAAAGCCCAATCAAAACTCATCCATTACAAAGGTTTACTGAGTCACGTTATTCTTTCCCAACGCTAGATGGCGAGAGCTATTTTACAGTTGCTGTGGAAGAGCTTCTTTGTCACGTATCTTGTTAGTGGTGTGGGGGAAGACGTCACGGAAGGCGAGGTTATCTTGGAAGAAATAGTTTACTTCTTGGGTCTCACTTTTACATGGACATGTTAGTATTGGTTTGTAATTTGTAGTTGAAAATGAAGTTGTTTTAAAGTTCCCAGGGGCATAAAGCTGTTTGTTCATGTAGCAGGTAGTATAGTGAAATGGAGAACAGTTATTTAAAGTAAGATGTGTTGTAGTTTAAGAACACTAGCTTATTAAGCAGATCTTGCATGTTTAGCAGTAATTGGATCTGCTCGAAACAGCTGTTTCAGTGTTGGACGGCGTTAGAATAGGGTTGCCACCTCTCAGTATTTAGGCTATGTCCTGCCAGGCAAATCTTGAAAAAATAACATGTCTTGAGACTTTTAGGGTTTTCCACTAATTTGCATTAAAAACTTATTTTAGATTTGAATCCTTTTAATGTTATGCGGGATAATAATAATAAATTCTACACAATTGAGCTTCTGTTTTGGAAAAAAAATGTCCTTTTAAACTTTGTTGCGGCTATAGTTCTGAAAAATCTTGCATTTCTATATTCTATGTTTGGCATCTAAAAGGTGGTGACCCTATTTTAGGCGAGCAGATAAAATTAGGCTGCATTGCAACATTTTTCTCCTGCTCTGCCCTTTGCCTTTATGGCACAATTTGATACAAACTCTTGATTAAAACTGCATGGCTGTGAATACACAGTATAAGTCTGGGTCCGCATGAGCGGTGTAGCAGAGCGGGTCTTCTACATCTTTGCGAAAGATTTAAATATGCAATTAAAAAGTGGCTTGTGTATCTTTTGGGTCTAATATTATTATGAGCTTTTGGTATGACGTGGGAGTGGACTTTATGCGAGTCCGGTTTGTAATCATTTTAGCATGTTTTACAAGGGCGGCTATGGACGAGCCTTGTAAGCATGTTTTGAAATGGAGTGTAGCCAAAAAATTCCGCTTTTTACTTAGACTGCTTTTACTAGACCCCCCACCCCGAAACCTGGCATTAAAAAAAAAAAAGTGATACATTGTTCCAAATGTTACCCGTAGCAGTTAAATTTGCAAATTGTTTTCAGCAATTCTCTCTCAAACTGTGGAAGATATTACGTTTAGATAAGCAATCCTTTCTGTGAGCAAATTGCTTAACAATTGTAAGAGACATTAGTTTGGACAGTTGTAACTGTAATGTAGCTTGAAAAGTTAGTGTTTCTGAGTGATGCAAAGAAAAATGTAGTCTAGTACAAAGAGTATGCCTTGGCTGGAGTAGCTAGGTTTATTTGTTCAATTTGTTTTCTAGAAAATATTGCCCCATACATTATAGTAATTCCTGCAGCTAAGACCATGTGTACATCATACAATTTGAGGTGCATTCCCATTTTTGAGTAAGGGAAAACAGTTGAAAGTAATTTCCACATTTAAGTATGCAGTGGCAGCATTTGGAGATACTTTTTGCTATGGTGGAGCCATACTTCTCACCTGTGCCTAATCTTTACACTGTTCCTCGTAAATGTTTTGATTTTCTGAGAAAACACCGAGGGTTACAGTTGGTCAGCAATGCCATACCCTGACTTTATGTTAGGCTAATGTTTAAATTCTCTCTTGTTTTTTTTTTGTGGTTGTCTAGAATTCTTGGGTAAAGAAGTTGAGTATTGTTTTGCACAGATTATGGTGGGTACAAACTGATTCATGGTACCTCAGTTTTTATTACTGTTCTGTCTGAATTTAGTGTGAGTCATGATTATTTGTCAAATGATTATTCTTTTTTACAAATCAACAAAAGTAAATCGGTTTAAAGCTTTTTAGAAGAGGCAAGCCCCTTGCACCCCCTGTGTGGGGAGACACCCCCCTCCAATTTATGTAAACTGACTCCATATTTGCACAGCAGTGCAGAAAGTGTAATGCATGCTCACTGAAAGCCATCGTACTGCTTTTAGTTGATTAATTGGTGCTTAACAAATGCACGTTTTCATTTGCTCACATACTTCTCAACTGTATTTAATTTTGCTTCAAAGTAATTTTCTCATGGTAACATGTTAACACTTTTTTTAAACAAATATCTGTGGTAAGTAATACGGGATCATTTTGTATGATTTGCATCTGATGTAAGTTTCCATATGGTGTTTAGTCTAACTGTTGTCATATTAGTTGAACTGGTAAGTAATCTCAGGAAGCTCAGTGTTAAGCAAGTTGCACACTGACAACTATTGAAATAATGTAAAAATAAAAACAGGTTTCTGCTCAAGGGTCCTCCACATGATCACTGAAAGCCACCGTGCTGCTCCCTAGCCACTCATGTAATGTAGCAATCTTCACGTGTAAGTGCATGACTGCCCTGCCATTCAGACTTTACCGTGCGTATCCAATACCTGGCCAAGTTTTTTTTAGTTTTAAACAAATGTCACCCAAAAGCCATCACTATATTGTGCTATTTTATTGTCACTCTTTACATAAAATGTCTTCATAACTTTTATTTAGTGCAAACTGCGACACTTTTATCATGTGGTGTTCTTTGAATATCTCTTATCTGGCACTGTCGGAATTATTAGACTGTCCAACATGTCCATGTTGACACTTTTTATAAATAACCCTTTACTTGAAATGCTTTGCATAAACCTTTGTCATGTCATGTTCAACCATGAAGGTTTTTACATGTGGTATTAGTTCAAAATTTTAAACCATCTAGTACAATACCTAATGCCACTCCTGTTTGCATAATCCTATATGTGACTCTTAATTTTCAAAAATAATAGATTTGGCCCTCCTTTGTCAACATTTTTTTTTAAAGAAGAAAATATTTTGGATGGCATTTTTAGCTTATGCAAGAAATAATCTGACAAGCAACAGTAGTCTAAGGAGCTCTTTCAGTCTCAAGGACAGTGTAGTTACCCAAGTAGGTTATTAATCACCTTCAGCATTGCTGTTATCCCCCACGCACCAGATATAAATAGTGCATTTTAGTCTCTTGCATCACTCGCACTGTTTCCATAACCTCAATTCAACACCTTTCCGTTAATGCCAGTTTATACTTGGAAATAAATGTGAAATATTTAACTTGAAAATGTAACTTTCACATAAACTTTGTGAAATGTTACATTCTTTTAATACAAAGTCAGCATTGCTTGTGTTATATCAGAAACAGGGCACCCCATGCTTGTTTCCCCTGACCTTGAACAGTCACAAATGCCATTGCTGGTAAAGATGAAGAAAATACATACTAGATGTAATTAGCAGGCATTGTGAAGTAGGACTCCACACTTGCTTCAGGAACCCCTGACTTAACTCAGAGGAGCTGCATATTTTTATGCTAATGCTTGATATCTCAAAAACTTTTAACAATTTAGATGCAGTCCTTCGTTTGTAACAGGTGGTGGCACAATTGAAGATAGTAGACTATGCATTGTATATTACTGGACTCTCTGTCAGGGGTTCCTACATTATTACAGGGAACTGCATCATGTCATGCTGTTAGTCAAGAAAGAAAAAATAGGAAATGTGGTAATGACAGAAGAGCATACCATATTTCCTAGCATCTTAACGTATGCAGTGCAGTCCTCGCCAATAGTCAATGCAAACATTTGTATTCCATATAGGTTCATAGGTTCATACTAGGCTATCTGCCCTAGGGCATTTATAAGCCTAGCCAGAGTGTGTTTGGCTTTCGCCACCCATTTTAAATTAATTTTGCTATGCCCTTTTTCGAGGTTAGTATACTGTGCCTCTGTCTAACAGTGACACAGAAGTGATACCCGGGATAAACCTACGATCTCCCATCCACTCATCAAGATTCCTCTTGAAGAGAGTCAATGAGGGACTCTGCCTAACCTGGACTGGGATTTTATTCCAGAGTGAAGGGAGCCTCTGGGTTATGAATCTGTCCCTCCAGCATGTCCTATTTTTTTCAGTGCTGAGGTTCAAGTCTCTCGAATGTGTAGCTCGATGGGATTTGGATTTTTTGAGGTGCAGCATGTCCCTTAATTCCGGGTTGGACATGGCCTTATACGTCAGACACAGGTCACCTCTGAGCAGGCGGTATGCCACTGAGTAGAGATGGAGTTTCTTTAACCGGGCAGCATAAGGCATCTGTTTGAGACCTTTGATCCTCTTGGTGAGGTACTTTTGGGGTCTTTCCAGTTGCTGCAAGTGTTTGGTAAGGTACATCCCAAAAGGGGCATTGTACTCGATTATGGGCCTGATGAGGGATGAGTAAAGAGGCACGATGACCTCCCCTAATCTAGATGTGAATCCCTTCATGATTAGGTGGGCTATATAAAATGTTTTTCTAACCACTTTGGCCACGTGGTTGTCAGATGAGAGATTGCCATCAACTTGGGTCCCCAGGTCCCTAATTACTTCTTCTGTACTTAATGGATTACCACCTATGTGGTAATTTGTGGCACTTTGTTTTTGCCAAAGGGATGACTATACACTTTTTGGCGTTTAGCTTGAGGCCATGGCTCTGGCACCAGTTGTCTGTTTCTATGAGGCCCTTTTGGAGGATGCTTGTGTCGACTGGAGAGTCGATTATGGCGCCCAGTTTGCAGTCATCTGCGAACTTGGTCAGCCACAGTCCTTCCGTGTTGGCCTGTACCTCCGAGAAATATATACCAAACAAGAGAGGTCCCAGGACTGAGCATTGTGGGACGCCACTTGTAACTGGTTTGGAGTCTGACATGGCTCCAGCAATTCTAAACATGTGGGTTCTGTCCTTGAGCCAGTTTGCAACCCATCTAGTGACATAGGGGTTTATATTTAAGCTGGTGAGCTTATCTGTAATGCCCGAGTGGGGTATTGTATCGAAAGCTTTTGCGAGGTCCAGATAGGCTGTGTGGACCACCTTCCCTTCGTCAATGGCCTTGGTGACTGTTTCAAAGACGTCAGCCAGGTTTAAGAGGCAGGATCTGCCCTTAACAAAGCCAAACTGGGTAGGATCCAGTGTCTGTAGGTCCCCAATATCTTTATTTATGAGGTCCATGATGATCCTTTCCATAGCTTTGCAGACCAAGCTAGTCAGGCTTATGGGGCGATAGTTTCCAGGGTCCGTTGAGGCACCACCTTTGTGGAGAGGGACCACTGTTGCTGTACACCACTCTTTGGGTACATATCCTGTAGTAAGGCTGAGATTGAACAGTAGCTTTATGTTTGGGTTTAGCTCTTCTTGGAGTTCATGTAGGACGCAGCCTGGGACACCATCTGGTCCCATTGATGCTGTGTTCTTTGCTTTGGAGAGGGCGGCTCCCACCTGAGCATCTGAGATGTCAGGGGGGCAGCACTCTGCTGGGATAGATATTTGCCCTTTTGGTGGGGGGGGGGGGGGAGTTTGTGCTGAGCCTGTCAGCTAGGATGTTGGCAATGTCTGTGGGATCAGTGTATATTTTGTCATTTTGGACTAATTCTGAGCATATCTGGGAATTCCCACCCAGGTTCCTAACATAACTAAAGAAAGCCTTGTGATTATTCTTAGTGTCCTGTGCAATTTTTCTCTCGAAGCTGGCCTTTGACGATTTTATGAGTGCCCTTAGTTTTTTGCTAATACTGATCAGAGATGCCTTCCCTTTTTGGGATTTTGCTCTATCATGTATTAGCTTCCTCCTTCTAATGTATAGTTTGTTTATGGCTGGGGTCCACCAGACAGGTCGTCTGCCTTTGGAGGATTGGGTCTTGGTTTTATTTGGGATCGCATGATCCATGCATTCCTGAAGGTGTTCATAGAATGCATTTATAAAGGATTCTGCGGTCTGGGCCGTATTTTCCACAGGCCCGGGGGCTTTGAAGGATTCCACCTCGGTTTTGAGGAGTGTGAAATTTGCTTTAGAGAAGTTTTTCATTGTGGTTTTCTGGGCAGGGGGTGGGGTCGGGATGTGAATATCCAGTGAGATCAGTTTATGGTCTGATCTTACTAATGAGGGATACACTTCTGGTCTGGAGCATAGAGTCCCCATGTTGGTGATGATCAGGTCCAGTATGTTCTCCCCTCTTGTGGGAGTGGTAACAAGTTGTTCCATAGCATTTGAGTTTATGAATTCTAGGAACCTTTGGGCAAGGGTGTTGGAGCTAAAGTAATGCTCCCAATCTATGTTTGGGTAGTTGAAGTCACCCAATATAATGGTTTTCGGAGAGACCTTCATATTTTCCAGTGTTCTCAGGAAGGCCGAGTGGGGTTCCTGGGTTTGGGAGGGTGGTCTGTAGCAGGCTATAAACTGGAAGGCAGTTTTACCCACTGTTAGTTGCACATGGATAGTCTCTGATGCTTCGTGCTTTGCCACCAACCTGGAGGTGTGGGTATCTTTGATGAATATCGATACTCCCCCTCCTTTTGTGGTTCGGTCCAAGTTTTGGGCCCGAAAAGCATGGCATGAGGTATAACCTGGTAGTGCTGGGGTGCTCTCAGGAGTCCTGAATTAGGTTTCTGTTACTGCACAGATATCGATGTTTTTCATGCTAAGGAGAGTTTCGAGTGCGTGCATCTTGAGGTTTAGACTTCTAGCGTTGAGTAGCATTACTCTTAGTTTCTTATCCCTTGTGATACCTATGGAGGTGGGTTTGTCTTTTGAGCCTTGCCTAAAAAAGGCACTATGGGGGTAGCAAGAGCCTTTGCCAATATCCGAAAGCCCAGGGGTGACAGGTGCAAGCCATCCCTAGCAAAGCATCGTGGTTTGTCGTGCATATCATCCCAAGCTGACAGGCATTGGATCCCCTTTGAATGACACCAATACTTAAGCCAATTGTTGAAATTGATCATCTTGTCTTCATATTGTGGCATCATTCTTGATGAGGGTAAGATGCTACTCAAGGTCAGGGTCATACCAGCCTGGGCTACATTCTCAGAGAGCTCCTCTGTCTCTTTTCATGTAGTCCAGGGAGGTACGTCTCAGGTCATTCACACCAGCATGGACAATGACTGAGTCATATTTGTACTTGCCTTGGAGTGACCTGAGTGCTTGTGTTATGTGGCGGATCCTAGCGCCAGACAGGCTGCTCACCGTGACCTTCTCCTTGTTCAGCCTGGTGAGCGAGACGTCAGTGTGCCTGATGATAGTCACCTATTACAAGTGTATCAGGTGTGTTGTTTAGCCTTAAGGGCTGTGACTGTTCGGCACACTGGCTTTGTGAGATATGTGTTGCACGTGTTTTGTTTTAGGGTAGCGGTTGCTTGGGTGTCTGCTTTGGAGGTCTCTGCTGCTTAGGCAGATCTTTATTTAGAGCCTCGAGTATGTTTTGTGTGATTGTGTTTGGTTTGCTGTCGTCGTAGGTCTATGTGAGACTGGAATTGTAGTGAGTGTGGTTTCCTTCTCCTCCTGACTGGTTATGCCAGTACTGAGTTGAGAGAGCTTAGCCTCCAGTTTGGCTATATGGTTGCATCTCTCACATGTGTTGGAATTTGTTGGGAGGAGGAGAGGGTTGTCTGTGTACATGAGGCAGTTGTAACATTGCCTCAAGATTCCCATATTCACCAGCTGGACCAGAGAGGAGATTGACAACTGACCTTTGGACATGCTAGAATAATGTTGGGAATTCCTTTATAATTGAAAACAAGGGCCAATGGGGAGCGAGGGTGTAGTGCTTTTAATTTTTAGTGCTGACTTATAATTGCTTTAGTGAGCAAGTGCCAGGTAACAAGTGCAATGTGTTACAGGTAACTTAAATGCAAAAACGACAAACAGTAACTTTCTTTCAAGCGAAGCAAGGAAATAAGTACAGTAAGCAATGCAGATATCACTAGGGATCCACAGAAGCGCTGAGAAGCCGCGTTTTAGGTGGAATTAGCGTTCCAGGGAAATAACAAGCATCAAACAAAGCTAGATTCAGCAGGCCTGGATCTAGTCTATGCTACAGCAAACAAGGTGTACCAATTTCAGTAAGATACAGTTCAAATATTCAGGCACTATAAACCTTTAACCAGAAATTCCCAGCTCAGAAGGGCAGAGTCCAACCTCTCCTCCCACAAGAGTGCAGACCACGAACCTTCTTAATGTAAAATAACTGGCCTGAAGCCCAAGTGCTTAAACCAGAGCTAATACAATTTAAGAATAACAGACACTGAGCTCTCAATCAGCAGTTCCCAACTTAGAAGGATGAAAGCTACCTGTCCTGCCACCACAGTGCATGCCACAAACCTTCCTAATGTAGAACAACTGGTCTGAAGCCCAAGTGCTTAATCCAAAAGACTTAGAATGATAGCTACACTTTAACCAAGTTACTACCAAGCAGTAATAAATACAACTGAATACTTTAAATAATGCCTGGATTAGTGCTCAAGTTATACAAACAAAGCTAGATTCAGCAGGCCTGGATCTAGTCTATGCTACAGCAAACAAGGTGTACCAATTTCAGTAAGAAGAAATTCAGATATGCATGCACTATAATATAAGCCTTCAACCAGAAATTCCCAGCTCAGAAGGGCAGAGTCCAGCCTCTCCTCCCACAAGAGTGCAGACCACGAAACCCTCTTAATGTAAAATAACTGTCCTGAAAGGCCAAGTGCTTAAACCAGAATTAATATACTTTTAGAATAAGACACTGAGCCCTCAATCAGCAGTTCCCAACTTAGAAGGATGTAAGCTACCTGTTCTGCCACTACAGTGCAGACCACAAACCCTCTCAATGTAAAACAACTGGTCTGAAGCCCAAGTGTTTAAACTAAAAGGCTTAGAATAAGTTACACTAAGCAGTAATAAATACCATTGAGAAAGTTTAAGATGATGCAAAAGCAAAATAAAGTAGGAAGAAACACAAGTACAGTAAAGGCAGAAGATTTTTTTTTTTTTTTTTAAAGAACATCCTGTAGGATTGTTAAAAGTTAAGATGTCTGCATACTTTTTATGGCATCTGAAAACTGCAGCTGTGGCTGGTTGGATACCTCGGAGAAATTGTAAGCCACATAAACAGGCTGTCCATTAGTAGTTATCCTTTTGACCAGCCACCTAAGCTGCAACAAGATGTATTCCTTCTCATACCAAGTCACAAAATGAATAGTTTCACTTTCAAGCAACTGCCTGATATGGCAGATTGATGACAGCAGCCGGTTTTCCTTTCCAGTTCCATTATCTTTTGGAGTAACCAGTTCCATTATCTTTTGGAGTAACCAGTTCCATTATCTTTTGGAGTAACCAGTTCAATGCTCTAACATTTTCCAAACTTCTCCTCAAATCCTTCCTTGCCTACCAGTATGCAATCCAAGTGCAGATGTCTCTCTCTCTCTCCTTATCCTGTAAGCAGTTGTTGCTTGTTGTAAATTGTCACTACTTAATTCCATTGATTTATTTTGTTCATCTATTGCCTTTATGGAAAGGTATCATGCTGACTCTTCAAAAAGTCAAGAAATTATTTCTTGATAGCTCAAGCTATTTTAACGGTCCAGACTCTGTTTTCATCTGCTGGCAAAACTACTTCAGGGCACCTTCTGTGTCTGCTTTCTGTCATCTCCTCATTGTTTGCATATTACTTTCCTCATCAACCAGGTGCACCTGAGTTTCATTGTCTTCCTCTATCTTCTCTTAATTTTTCACTGTTGTTCAAGCCATCTTTCCTGAGATGGCAAACTCTTGCACCTCTGAATTAAAAATTATGTCCAGAATGTAACTTTAATGCAAAATGTACACTTTCACTGTTGTTCAAGCCATCTTTCCTGAGATGGCAAACTCTTGCACCTCTGAATTAAAAAATATGTCCAAAATGTAACTTTAATGCAAAATGTACACTTTCAATCAACCTATTTCTTTTGACAATGCTTAAGAGAGCAACCAGACTTAACCAACCAGAAGTTTAAATGTGCAGTGTAAACCCTGATTTCCATGGAATTGTGGGGGCCCCATCCCTCATTGACTAATTGTTCCTTCTCATGTCCCCACATCCGTAGACATTGGACACTGGACAGGACATGGTCTGGAACTGCAGACTATAATTTTTCAGGGAGCCAGGAGTAACACCTCTCATTGTTGACTGGCACACACAGTGTCTGGTTTTCCAGGCTCCCACTCTTGCAGGTTTCTGCATCACCTCCTTTCTCACATCACATTCTCTCAGAGCATATGCTGAGGGTATGACTTGTGTTTAGCGGCAGGGTGCTTACAATTTACAAAGCCTTCCCCTTTGAATGATGAGCTGGTGCTGAATGCTCATTTCCATCTCCCACTGGTCATCTCCTCTTCCTTATAGGCCTGTAGTCAAACCCAGGTCATCTCAGCTGTAGGCAGGGGTTTATCCCTTTCCATCATGGAGATGACTAAGGGGGGTATCTTGCTGAAACATATTTTATTTTTTTTTTCTACCATGAGACTTATTAGCCCCTAATGAAGGACTTCTGAAGTTAAGATGATTGTTTAGTTTATGGCCGTTTTAAATTGCTCTTAATTTCTACTGGTTCCAACTGCCATTTGATTGTTGTAATTGATTTAATAGCGGTGGGTGGCTTCACTAGTTTATACAACTAAGAAAGCCACCAGCCACTGGTGAAACTTGTCTTGCTTGTTCACCGAGGTCTTCTTGTATAAGAATAACTTTGTTTCTTACCTAATGATCATGTTGGCTGAATTTGTTTTATTTGTTCATCATGGACCTTGCATCTAGTTTTGTTCTTTTAATGTGTAGCTACAGGTCTTAGCAGCTGGATCTTGCAGCTACTGGATGAGATAGCAGGAGCATCTTTGATGTCTTTTCTTATAAATGAAGGTTTCTGAAATTGCTGCCAAAATGCTTCAACCATTGCTGTGTATGGAGATTCAGGCATAATCCCTGTTGGTATATGGCCAAGATAGCAGGGGCATCTTTGATGTCTTTTCTTATAAATGAAGGTTTCTGAAATTGCTGCCAAAATGCTTCAACCTTTGTTGTGTATGGAGATTCAGGCATAATCCCTGTTGGTATATGGCCAAGAAAATGACTACTTCCTTTATGCCACTGCTGTATTTAGGAGTTGCCCTTTGGAGGTGAGAGCGATTTGGTGTGTTTAGTACAACTTGTGATGTTTATGCATATCTGTAAATGTAGGTATTGCATTGTTACTTTCAGTTTTAAATTCACTAAGCAGCGAAAGAGGGCGAGAGACTTACATTTGTTAGGAACTGTCCCTTTCAGCTAGAATTCCTGTTTGGGGAAGCGGCTAATGCTGCAGACAGACGGAGACGAAAGATTCTTTGTCTAGTGTGTGAAATGTATCCCTGCCTCTTTGACTCTGTTAGGTAAGATTTTCCATTTTTCAGAAGTGAAGGACAGAGTTGTACTTGTAGGGGTCAGCCTATCTGTGGTAGATTCTTTACAAAGGGCATGGACTCTGGAATAAGGAAGGTAGTTCAGAGTGCAACATTCCTTTCTCTGCTGAGAAAGGGTTCTTCACTGAATGACTTTGGACAGCCGTGTTCCAGTGGTACTGTTGTGGCTATTGTTCCTTCTGTCCTCCCACTTTGTTGGCCTGCACCTTTATGTAGTGATGCTTGTAGTAAAAAAGTGAATGGGAGCAGAATTGCCAGGTGTTGCAGCATCTGGGATGCTCTGTTCATAGATTGTAGGCAGAGAAAGGTTTTGACAAGCGATACATGGTAGAGGTTGTGTCAAGGCCTGATTGCTTTCAGTGTTCCTGGGTGTCCGGGTAAAAAATCTTGTTAAATGTTCTGGAAAAGGGTCATAAGAGTGATCCCTCCTCCCTTCAGTGGAGCAAGGTACTACTCAAAGATTTGGGTGCTGGAAGAGAAGACAAATGGAAGCCTGTTTCAGATTTCACTCAGTTGAACATGTTTCTCAAGGGGAAAAAAATTAGAGTGGCAACTGAAGGACTGAATGAAGTGTGGATGACAGTGGTACACTGGAAAGATGCTTGTGTGAATCAGCCCCACTGGGAATTTCCAAGGTTTATTTTTTTTTAACACCTTTATTGAATTATCAGTTAAGACATGGGTAAACAAATCATATCAGCATATTCCCAGTTGCAAATATTCTACATCACATATATTCTTTTGTATATTTGGCATCAATTCAACATTATATAAATTGATCAACTCCTCCCTTTCCTTAAATCTCACTCCTCCTCTAAAACATTTTTCTGCTTGTAATTTCTTTTTTTATGTAATTTTATCGTAACCTTTTCTAAATATCCCTCTTCAAGTTCTTTGATCTCTGTGTTATAATAGTGAATCCCACAAATACAGTTGGTTTAGACTTTGATTTCCATTTTCTAGTAATTGTGTTTTGGCAGCCACCAGAATTAAAGTTAAAGGTCTTACAATATCTTGGCAACTCAGATCTCCTCTGTCTCTCTTCCTTAGTTACATCCATTTGCTCTCCCAGTATTTCTGAAAGAGTACTCTGTAGGGTATGTTTAAGTCCGCCAATTCATTACACTCCCAGAACATATGTTCTAGTTGCCTCCTCCTCTCCCATCACACCTTCAACATTTGCCATCTGCCTGAGGAAAAATTATTTTGGAGTCTGCTTGGGGTATAAAAATACCTATGTAGATACTTTTAAGCAAAAATCCTAAATCTTCTAGACTTTGTTGCATATTTGAGAACATATTTGTGTCCTCCTGTTGTTTTCTTGTGAATTGCTTTATCCAGTCTCTCTTCCCAATATTTTTTAACATACTCTGATTCCTATAGTTATTGTGCAGTATTTAATATGCCCTGCTAATTGTATATCTCTTAGCAGCAGCTTCTGTTCTAGATTCAGTTAAAAAGTCTACCAAAGCAGGTCTTTCACTTGAGTCCCCTATCCCTTTCTCTTTGCCTGTACTCCGATATCAATGCTTGATAGGGAAGGCAGTCTTGAGCCTGCAGGATAAATGTCTTCTTGGCTTCTTTCTTTTCTTTTACAGTTCCCTTTGTAGTTATTTACTGCCAGTGCATTGGTTCCTCTGCCAGTTTTCTCCAGTAAATTTCAGACCCGTCTGGAGTGTTCTGTGTACCCCTAATTGCAGTCATCCCTGTCAGTAAAGTCTCCTTTCTCCATTCTTGTGTTGGCTTAGTTCTTAAAATTTCTGATTTATGTTATAAATATAATGTTCTGTGTAACCATTATCCCCATTAAGGATCTTCATCCAAAATGCCACTTTGTCCACATTTCTTAAAACCCCCTGCTTCATCATCCCTTTCCACTTTGAATTATAGCCCTTTGCTTGTGTTATGTATGAGTCTTAGCTGTGCAGCTCCTAAAATACCTTTCAAATCAGGTAATTCTAATTTACCTTGTTCTGTTGGAAGGATCGACTTATCCCACTTGGCACTTATCCTTTTCTCCTCCCAGATAAAATCCTTCAATGCTCTTGTAATTACTGTTCATAACTTTTTCTCTGGTTGATAAAAACCTTCCTGAATTGTATATAAAACTAAAGGGACCAAAATCATTTTCACTGCTTGTTTCTTGCTATTCATATCCATGAACAAGCTTTGTTTCTCACTTACTGCATTGTCTTTTGTTTAGTCTCTCCCAACATATCCTTAGCTGCCATAACAGTCCTTTTTAATCCATACCTTTGTATACTTAATGTTATCATGTCCCCATAAATATGTGTATTGTTGGACCAATTCTTGTGTGGCTACACAGTTTACAGCTGTAGCCTTTGTTCTGTCTTCAATAATTTTATATTCTAAAATGACTTGAAATTCTCTCAAGATGTTCCACAAAGCCAGCTTTTTTTGATTACCATAGCAGTTATGTCATTGAATTTCTGAGTTCCTTATTTTCTTTTCCACTGGCTCTAAATATAAAGCAAATAAAGGAGAAAAAGGACATCCCTGCCTGGTTCCTGTGTTCAGACAACTTGTTAGAAAGGAACCTTCCCACTTTAATTTTTGCCTCCAATCCCTCATATATATCCTCATAATTAAGGTCATCAGGGAATGGATAGCAGACCACTTTTAGTACTTGTTGAGGACCACTGACAACCAGGAAATGTCAGATCTCATACCTTCCAGAAGTGTGTTTTTGTGAACCTTGTAGATTTCCATGCAGGAGGTAGTATTTCTAGAGTACTTTGACAAGCCTTCTGTAGACTGATGGTCAGAATGTGTGCTAGGGCAGACTTCTTAAGAGTGCTCAGCTGTATGTCTGCAAGTCTTTTCCTAGTTGTATGTCATGAAATTCTGGGGTTTAGAAAGAAATTTACTGGGAAAATCTTTTCCACAGTTCTACCTCTGCCAAGGAGTTTCACTAATGATTTGCAACACCTTAAAATAATTTGAGCTGACTTTAGAAATTCTCATCTTTTGCAGATGGGAAGAGTGTGTGTTTGAACTGGAATAGGTGTCTCATTTTGGACAGGTCTTCAGTGGAGGGAATTAAGATGACGACAGGTCCTTGTAAATCTGAGAGAGTTGATAGTGATTCTTTGGTAATGTTGACCGAGACCCCTGGGATTTTACAAGCTGTGTAAAACAGTTCCAGCACAAGAGATGCATGATCTTACTGTTTGTGCAGGATAACATGGCCTGTCTGAGCACGAGTGTTTATTCCAGGTAGCTGCAACATGTTTGTGGACATTGAGCATCTTTGAAGCAATGGGGTGGCAGGTGAGTATCTTAATTTCCAAAGTCTACACTATTGTGATGGCCTCTCTCTCTTTTTAAGGGTACAAAGTTTTCTCTGCAGAAGTAGTTCATCTTCTTGACAGAGTTCCAAGGCCTTTGCCGTTGTGGAATTTCCAGTAGAATTCTATTCATAATAGTAGTAAATGCCCAGCTGACTTAATTTTGAACTGGTGCTTGAGTGATGCCAGGGGCAGTATAATTTCTGTGTGTTTTCATTACTTTTGTTGATCTCGGAGTTCCTACTAAACATGATGGTAGATAACTGGCCCATTTGGCCAGAACAAACATGGTTTTCAGTTCTGGTTGAGTTTTCGGAGTCTACTCTGTTTTCCTTTGAAGGATAACCTGTTGAGTCAAATAGGGGGCAGTGTCCTGCACCACATCCTTTGATATAGTATAGTCTGTACTTGACCATCATGGCTGTTGAAGTTCTTGTCCCTAGTAGTTAAAACTTTTCAGAGGAAGAAATGGTGAATGTCTTGCAGAAAGCTTGGAAACTAGGTAATATAAAGTCATACCTAAATGAAAGAGGTTTCTGCATAGGTGCTACAAGTAATGGCTGCAGGAAGGGTTCATGGATTTGGCAGATTGTAAGTTCAGAATGTCCCCCCCCCCCCCATCGTTAAGGTACATTGCTTATCTTTTTAGTGCACTTGTCTTCCTGTGGCAGTTATTTTTGAGGAGTATATTATATTTGTAACCTCCTAAGAAGAGATTAGTAGTTTTAACCTTGCTGTAAACTGTTTTTAGAAAGTTTGAGAGACTCCCCTTTTAATCTTAGCTTGGAAAATATTTTAGTAGCTCTTGTATCAGCTGTAAAGATTTCAGAGTTACAAGCTTTGCTTTTCCCCATCCTTTCACTGTCTTTAAGGTAAGAGCAGTTTTTTTTTCTTCTACTTTTTCCTTATTTTGTACCAGAAATTTGTCTTAATTTTTCTTGATCCTCTTATCTCCTTTGGTTCAGTCTTAGAATTCTGGGGAACTGATTCCTTCACTTTAGTGATTTCAGCAGGCAACTGGAGATTTGCATTATCAGAGTTAAATATTAAACATTCAGGAATTTGGATGTGTAACTTCAGCCCCTTACAGTTTGGGGATTCACTAGTGAACCAGAATGCTTTCCAAGAGGCCAACTGCAGATATTGGCCTGTGCTATGATAAATTATGGAAAAGCCTTGTGACACAAAGGGTTTATTCTACTGGAGAAGCTTTGGCAGTTTTAGAAAATCTTGTACCGTTAATGTTTGTGAGGTGAATACCTGATCGTCGTCTTGTACTTCAAGACGTTACAAGTTGATTTGCCAATGTAAGTAATGGGGTAATGTGCAATGATTATTTTTAAGGGAATTGTAGAGAGTGCTTCCACTCTGTGGCTTGGTTCTCTGTGTAATGATTTAGTTGTTGAGTGGTGTTGTACAGTTAGGTGAAGTAGTTGCTGTAACAGGAGCTATCGTATTCTGTAGAAAGCAGCTGAGAAATGTCACTGCTTGGTTAATACTGTGGAAAGCAACAAAGAAAAACAGCTAGTAAGGTGGCTTTTTAAAGATACTATTGTCTGGCAACTTGGTTTGGAGTTATCTGTGCGGGAGTGGGAATGAAAGTTTCATGGATGTCAAATTTAAAACAAACGGAGAGGAATCAGCTTAGTTCTTTTTTGACAAAGGAGAGCCCCACACACAAACTGAAAAAAATGTTTTTCAGCATGTCCTGAACTTTTCTGCATTACTAATGTCTCTGTATCAAAGTAACTCATTTTCTAATTTGTTATACTACAAAATACCCTGAATGGGGGGCTGACATAGGTAGCATGATTTGGTTTACAGTCAACGCCTTCTCCTTCCTGATGTCATTTTAGGACAGACTAGGGTTGCTAACTTTTCATGTCAAAAATTCTGGACATGTATGTGAAAGAAAAATGCGTGTAATTTTGGTACAACCCCCCCCCCCCCCCCATGCAGCCATTCCAGTGTCCTATTACTTGGTTATTTTTCCATTTCTCCCCAGTTGCCATAACACTTTTCAAAACTGTCAGTGTGCATACTGTTTTCTGCTTTACTTCTACAATGTTTACAGATATTTGGATTTAATTTAAAACTTGTATTTCAAATTTTATAGCACAAATGCTGATTAGACATTTACTAAACAAAGCTATTGAGTCCCAATGAAAACAGACTTTGCATTAAAACTTCTCTGCCTTTGAAATTCATTCACTGAAGCAGCATTGAAACCCACATTCAAAGAAAATGCATCTAGCCAGTGGCGGATTGTTTACCTTTGGGCTGTTTTAAAATCATAGGCCCCTTGCACACATTTTTAAGACCATGCAAAGTTTGATTCATCTTCCTGATTGTATTAAATTATAATATATAAAGATTAAATTGTATTCCTTGTATAGTACACCACTTGTTACACATGTTTTAAATTTGTTTTGAACATTTTTCCAGTAGGCAATGAAACAAAAATATGAAACAATAACAGAGCAACCCAATTCAGAATATTTAAACCCTAGAAGTCCACTCAAACTTCTGTCATTGCAATGCACCAATATCTGTCAACATGCACCAATATCTGTCAACATGAACAAACTCTGCAGAAGTAAAAGTCATCCTAATAATTCCACATTAGAGATCTGTAACTAATGAAAAGGTTGCTGCTAGCAAACAACTTTATATTTCAGTGTTTCATCTACAAATTCAGTGCTGGCTGCCCTTGAAGAATAAATTGCCTACGTTACATTAAAAATGGTAAGCTGTTAATATTGCAATAGGGAATGGATAACAAAAGTTACTAGGCTTCTCATCCAAAGGAGGATGTACTCAGGACTGCAGCACCCCATCCCCTTAAAATACAACACAGTGTCTACATGCTGCGGAATACTACTTCCTATAAACGTTCAAGTCACCCCAAGACGTACAGTATCCAAAACTGCATACAATTGGTTTACTACACTTTCAGTTGCCTATGCATCTCAAAGTTACAAAAAAGCTCACAAGCCTACAGTTTAACTACATTCTCTACAATTGGTACAGTCTGTCATACACAGTCAGAAAAGTACAGGTATGCTGAACAGCCTATGTAGATCTTACTGATCCACTCTCAGTACGTTGTGTATTATACTAACATACAGTGTGTCTTACAGAACTTCTGTATAGTTCAGCTATGTAATGTACTACTTCTAACTGTTCTTTCTGTTTAACTCTTGCTTCTTAACAGAATCTGTTATGATTCGCTTTCCACTTTTAGTATTATTTACTGTACTGTCATGGAC
>NC_056739.1:1055766536-1055776536 GCF_019279795.1 Protopterus annectens
ATCCTTGACATCTGCTTTTTTTCTGTTCAGTGTTGAGTCCTTTCTATTTCACAGTTAGACCTTGGTGTGTTGTTGTAATTGCCTCTAAAAACGCAGTCTATAGCTTGCCTTCTTGCAGTGTTGCAACTAATCTGTCCCCAGAATTGCTACTTGGTTGTTTTAAGCAGGTACATCTTTCTAATCATAACTGTGAATTAAACATCCACACAGTGTTTGTCTTTTTCACTTCATTGTAAAGAAAATGATGCAGTTGTGTACATTGTTTCATAACAGGAAAAAAAAATCCTTGAGAAAGGGGAAGAGGCTAAAGTTTTGCAATTGTTATTGCATGGTTGCACATGAACACCACAGATGTACGTCAGAAGTTGTACACGAGATCATGTACAGGAAAGTTGAATATTGCATTTTGTGTTGCATACATTTGATGATTTTAAGTTTAATATTCTAGTTTACAGCTTGTGTATTAAGGATTACAGCTAGACCAATATATATTTTTAAATTATTTACCACTTGTTGACTGGGTTAGTCCCACTAAGTTAGTTGTCCGTCTTCAGGGGAGACCTGACGTAGTATTTCCGTGCTCTTTTCAGTAGGTGCCATGAGATGTTTTATATCTACCTGAGCTACCTCCAACTCAAGCAGATTGGACCTAGATACAATGTCTCCTATGAAAGATGACACACTCAGGAGTGCAGTACCAGCAATCTGATCACTTCTAATGGGAATAGAACCCACAGCCCTTTGGTCTTCTAGCAGCAAAGCAATTGTGCTACCTGTTGAGCCACTGACAGTGCAATTTGCAATAAGCAAATGCTGTTTTTACACACTGGCCTCTGAGTGTTTTCTGCGTTATTGGACAGGCTACTAAATTGTTACTTTACCAGAGGTACTGGTATCTGTACTAACCAGTCCATTGCAGTGGTGAAAGAGTAATTTCGCCTCTATATTACCATGTAGAGCCACATGCCTTTTACTGTCAGAAAGACCCCATCGGTAGTCGACTCAGTATTACCTGTCCTATTTAGATGGCTGCTGAGTAACCAGTTTAATTTTAGTCTACCAAGATGATTGTAACTGTAGATAAGTAAATGTATGGTACATCAGATTGTTCTGTGAAAACTTTTCAAAAGACTTAAAGAAATAAGCTGCAGAAGTATTTGTAAAGTGTGGAGTGTAGTCTTTTTTCCAGACTGACGTATTGGCCTCTTTGTTCACTGGTTAGCTCACTTTAGATTGCATGAGGTCAGAAATCTCAGCAAATCAGTGTACAATAAGAAATGTTTCCGTGGTAACAAAATACCTTTGTGATTTATATTAAGTAGGGTATTGGAAGCTGATGATGCTCTATAGTCATTATGTGGTTAATGGGGAAAAATCTGCACCATAATGTCATGATAGACTGGGAAATGGTGACCAGCTTATCTGTAGTTTGTGGTGGTTTGAGAGAGCGTAGATGACCTATATACACATAGCTCACTGTTAGAAATAAAGTGCAAGAGAGAGAAGGGAGCTGACTTGTCAGCACATGAGGAGCATTGCTGTCTCATTGCTGATTTATCCATGTTCAAGTAAGGTGCACAGAGCCAGATGGTTTGGGTGGGGTGGGAAATCAAGTGACATTAGTTATCTGTTTTCTTGGTGGAGGACTTAGAGCAGCACTACAATCCCAATAGAGTCTTGGAGCTCTACTCCCTTCTGCAGCAGCAAGTGTGGAGGGTACAACAGCAGATGTCAGTGGGTGAATTTGGGAGCAAGTCTGTGCCACATTAGTGTTGCAGATCCAAGTGTGTGGTAGTGGAGGTTAAAGGACTAAAGTCAGAAAAAAGTGTGATGATGGAGGATTAACGAGTAAGACCGGAAAAAAAAAATCACTATTCTCTTGTCTGTTGTTGTGATACACTTTCTTTTCCTCTCTCATGAATGAAACTATTTGTCAGAGAAAACCAGCATCTGAATGCAGTGCTAGAGTTCAGTGGAATAAAGTCAGTTGGGGGGGAAGAATGAAGACACTGTAAGCACATGTGTAAAATTACCGGACTTTTTGAAAAATTTGTTACTATTAGGCGTGGTCAGTTATCTTTCTTGCTGCGATTATTTTATGTTTGACTATTGTTCCATATAATGTGTCCCTGCTTGTTAGTTAATCCTTGGCTAGGCCATTTCATCTAACATTCAGTTAAGTCCATATCTCTCTCATAAATAAGGTTAACTGTACATCTTTTTAATTTTATTATTACTTTTCATATGGTGTAGATACTGTGACATCACCCTTTATGGTAACTCTTAGTCTAGATTTTGTTTGACTGTGCTTTCCTGTCAGTTTTTGCCCTAAGTAATGCCTTTATGAATTTATGGTCATAGGTGAAAAATCTACACATTTAGAAATATCAACTTAACATTTTTGGCAGTAACTTTAAATGCAGCGACAGACATTTGTTAGAATTTAGCCTACAAAACATTTGAGATGAAAGCCTGTACCGGCTTTTTTCATGAAGGCAAGCCAGGTATAAACTGCATTGTTTTACAGAAGTCTCTAGGGCAGCATAGTGGTAAGGGATGGTAACGTTGTTGCCTTTAGGGTGCTTGGTATTCCAGTTTGCTTTGCAGCCAAGGTGCTTTCCTTATAGGCTGTACACATTCTTTCCTCCTTGTGCTGATATGGGTATACATTGGGTGCACTAGTTTCCTGTCTCAGTCACAGAATATGCTGATAGGCTGGTTGATCAATCTGAAGTAGTTAACGTCATTTGTCCATCAACCTGTGGATATCTGATCCATATCGGATCCGAGCCGGCAGCTTCAAACTACTAAGATCCGAGCTCCAAGCTTCTCCCCTTACCCATAACCCCCTGTCATCCCCCTCTCTGACCCCAGATCTCGTTTGCCGCGGTTGTTGACTCAACAGCTTTGAACGGGTTCCAGGCATGGGTGTTAGTCGTTCTGAGAGAAAAATATTGCTTTTCTAATTTTTCTGTAGTGTAATATTGCTTGTTGTTTTGTGTGTTGCTCTTGTATTAAAAACCCTTTAGTTTTAATATTATCTGGTTAATTTTTAGTGTAGTTCATTCCTCCCCGTGTGTGTGTGAAGGTGTATGCGTTGGGCCTTGTGTTGTTTTTTTAGTTTATGTCTGAGGCGCCAAAAACCTTTTTCTCTAAATGCACTGAGTGTGGCCATAAGCTATTCCCAGCGGATGGCCACACTCTGTGTGTTATTTGCCTTGGGGTTGACCACCTTTCCTCAGGCTGCACTATTTGTGTAGCCTTCAACCCCAGGGCTCTAAAGGACAGGAGATCGAAGCTGTTTCTGGCGGGACTTTTGCCCCAGGATTCGGCTTTGACCTCCTCTCCCTTGGTGGCACCTGCCACGGCAGTGCTCCCTTCCACCCTTGCTCCACTGGCCGGGACTCAACCTCTCACCTTAGGCCAGGAGGAGAGGGATGCTAGGCGGGAGAAGGAAAGACACCACAAGCGGCGGGCCAAGTCTTCCTCCTCTGCTCCGCCGGCTAAACAATCTGCTTCTCCTTCCCGGCTCCATTCACCTCGCTTCTCCCCGGAGCCGGAGGAGGAGACCCTGTCACCTTCGAGGTTGAGGCGGCACTCCCAACCCACCTCGGTGGCCTCCTCTAGGTCCACCCGAAGCTTGTACGATGCAGATATGGACCAGATGATGCGTATGTTCCTCCAGGCCCAGTTGCAGATGGGAGTGCTCATGCCTCCACCCCTCCGGGGGGGGAGCTCGACCCCCTTTTTCACCCCGATTGCTCCTTCTCCAACACACTTTGGGTTTCGGAGCCTTCGGATCCGGGTTGCATAGGAGCCGGGGGAGGTTCGGCGCAGAGTAGTGCTTTGTACTTCGGCTCCGACTGCACCCTCGAGTTTGTCGGGTCCCTTTTCGGATCCGAGCTCTCGGAGCCGAGAGCTGAGCTTCGGATCCGGAGGGGTCAGTGTGTCTTCGGCTCCGTCTCATTTGGAGCATACTGCCCCTTCGGATCAGATTGCTTCGGCGCCAGCCCTGATCCACACATCGGATCCGAGGGGGCTGCTCTCGGATCCTAGAGAGAGCAGTTCTCCCTCGGCATTCGATGTAGTGGAAGAGGGTATTGTAGAGAGATTCCAGGCCCCAGGCTCCGACTAAGGATCAACCCTGCACTCTCTCTCAGATGGGCCTACCTTCCATCACCCGGCCCCAGGGACAGCCTGCGCCTACGTCCCAGGTGGTTCCCTTAGAGGAACAAGATGTGGTTGGTGAGGCCTCTTCGGACAGCCCCCCCCGAGGAGGTCCCTCACAAACGTAAGTGCAAGAGGAGGCACTTGGACTCACCTGAATCTTTGACAGAAGACACGGACTTAGAGGAAGGGGAAGGTTCCCAAGGTCACCCCCCGAGGACGTCTCCTTCGGAGACATTATGGAAATGCTTCGAATTAGAGGGGGGTGGTCAGCCCAAAAGCCTTCCTCGGATGAGTCTGAGTTCCTGGAGGCGTTTGATGCAGGCCCATCTACCTCTTGGGTGTCCCCTCCCGCCGATCCCCTGGTAGATATCATCACTACCAGGGCATGGAAGGAACCGGACACTGTTGAGCCCATTCCAAAGAGGCCGGATAAAATCCTTAGCCCCCCACTGATAAGGCGGTACGGAGCAAGGGTGCTCCTGTAGATGACATGTTGGTGGCGGCTGCCACAAAGAGGGAACTAGCCCAGGAGAGTTCCTCGGTCCATCCTCCCGACAAAGAGTCTTGGACGATGGACCACCTGGGGAAGCGGATGTTCGCTTCAGCTACCTTCACGGTGAGGTCACTGAACTATATGGCACACGTCATACGACTCCAGTGGGATCTCATCAAGGAATACGCCGGGTCGCCCCCCAGAGTCCATGTCAACTGAGGATAAGAAGATGTTCTCAGCTCGAATGGCCATTCTCAAGTCCATCTCGAACACTTCTATGCGGCTCCTCCCCCATGCTACGGAAGAAGCCGCTAGAGCTAGTGGAGTGGGCGTTTGTTTTGAGATGACATGGTTGGCTCTGCCTCTGCGCATTTGTGGAACCCTTCAAGGTGTCCTTTGCAAATGCTCCTTTTGACAGTGCTTCACTTTTTGGCAATACCGTCCGCGACACGCTGGTCCAGAGTGAGAAAGATGGGAAGATGTCTGCCGTCGGAGTCCGCGTCTCGGCTCCCCAGAGGTCCTTCTCCAGGAACCAAAGGGACAGAAGATGATGTGGTTCCGGAAGTTTCAACAGTCCTGTTTCGCTCCGGACCCCTCGTCCTTCAGAGGCAGAGGAGGACAAGGTGGACGCCGGCCCAGAGGCAGAGGGGGACCGAAGAATTTCGGGTCGAGAACCCTTTTTGGATCGGCCCGCGCAGCAGCCCTGAAGGGTTACCTGACTGTTACACTGGAGGCAGTCGGGGGGGCGTTTCTCGAGGCACCTAGCAGTTTGGGAGTCCATTACAACAGATCGCTGGGTGCTTCAAATCATATCCAGAGGTTACAAAATCCCCTTTCTGAATCCCCCGCCCAGACCCCGGAGCCTCCCCAATGTCCCACACAATCAAAGGGAGGCAGAAGCTGCTAGAAAAAAGAGCGATCCAGTGCGTCCCCCTAGACCAGTCTGGATCGGGCTTCTACTCCAGGTTCTTTCTGGTGCCAAAAAAGACGAGGGACTTGAGGCCAATCCTCGACCTGTCCTTACTAAACCTGTCAGTGGCCAAAGAAAAGTTCCAGATGGTCACCATTCAATCTATTCTCCCCCTCATGCAGGAGAATGACTGGATGTGCTTGATAGACTTCAAGGATGCGTACTACCACATATTGATGAACAGACGATCCAGAAGGTTTCTCCGCTTCTGGCTAGGAGCCAGTCACTACCAGTTCAGAGCCCTCCCTTTTGGTCTCGCCACAGCCCGCAGGGTGCTCACCAAAGTTTTGGCAGTAGTAGCGGCCCACCTGAGACTCCAGGGTATACAGGTCTTTCCCTACCTGGACGACTGGCTCCTGACCACCCCCAACAAGCATCTACTATGTTCAGCCAGAGATTACTTCCTCCACCTGGCCTCTCAGCTGGGAATCACAATCAGCCTCAACAAATCTTCCCTTCATCCAACCCAGATCTTAGACTTCATAGGAGCCAGATTAGACACAAACCTGTTGAGTCTCCTCTTAACTCCGGACTGGATTCGTACCCTGAAGCTCCATGTACTGGCCCTTTTTACAATTCTCTGCTCCTCCAGCGGAATTGGTTCTGAGGGCTCTAGGTTCCATGGCGGCCACAATCAATCTGCTACTTTTAGTGGGCTTGAACATGAGAGTACTACAGTGGACCTTGCAGGTTCAATGGTCCATCCTGCTACGTCCGCTGAGTGCACCTATCCCCCTCAGCAGGGCTTGCAGGAATTCCCTGCTCTGGTGGCTCCAATCACTGGACCTCCAGATAGGGCACCCCTTTTCTATGCCCCTGCCTCTAACCACGGTGACCACGGATGCTTCTTGCCTAGGGTGGTGGGGGACACTGTATGGGCTGAACCATGCAAGGCACGTGGGCGCATTCAGAAACCTTATTGCACATCAATGTCCTACAGATGAGAGCGGTGCTTTTGGTGTTGCAAGCACTCCAAGCCCTTCTTCCCTTAGGGACAGTTGCAATTCAGATGGACAACATGTCAGTGGTCTGGTATATCAACAAACAAGGGGGAACCAGATCCCACCCACTTTGTTGAGAGGCCATGAGAGTTTGGGAATGGGTGATCTCCACCAACCGCTTTCTCATAGCAACGCATGTTCCGGGTCAGTCGAACATCTTAGCGACAGGCTGAGTCTAACCATCCTCTCGCCATACGAGTGGTCTTTGAACCCCAGAATAGCGAAGCAAATCTTCCTCAAATGGGGTCGACCTTGCTGTGATCTCTTTGCGTCTCCTTCGAACGCAAAGTGCAGCGACTACTTCGCTCTGATTCCCCCACCAGGGGAATCCCCCAGAGATGCTCTGGTGCATGTTTGGCCATTAGGTCTACTTTATGCTTATCCCCCTCTTCCCCTAATGCTAAAATTCTTGCAGAAAGCCCATCGGTTGGGGAGCAGAGTAATCCTCATAGCCCCATTCTGGCCTTGTCAAACATGGTTCCCATGTCTATGGTCTCATCTAGTGAATCCTCCATGGATTCTAGATTCCAACCCTGATCTGATCTCTCACCCATTGGGTTTACCAACTCCAAACCTGGACAACCTCAAGTTCACTGCTTGGCTGATCCAATTCCAGTAATAGTTAGGACTCCTGGTATTTCGTCCCCTGTTAAGGCTATTTTAGTGGCTGCTCATAAACCTTCTACGAGAGAGGTTTATAACAGCAAATGGAAGTGCTTAACTATCTGGGTAGAGTATAGAAATTTGGATCCTTTTACAGCTCCCATACCAGTGGTGTTAGAATTTTTGTTGACCTTATTCGACCAAGATGCTAGTTCTTCCACAGTCAAAGTCCAGTTAGCTGCAATTTCCCATTATCATGTGGGAAGTGACCTCTGTTCCTTAGCATCTTCCAAATTATGTAAGACTTTCTTAAAAGGCACCTTCCTCTTAAGACCTCTGGTGAAAGATGCAGTCCCTCCATGGGATTTAACTCTTGTTCTCCAGTCCTTGACTGGCCCTCCGTTTGAATCCGCAGCCTTGGTGGATCTGAAATACTTATCTTGGAAGGCGGCCTTTCTCATTGCTATGCTATCACTTCGGCAAGAAGGGTTTTGGAAGGCAGCCTTTCTCATTGCTATCACTTTGGCTAGAAGGGTTTCGGAGCTTCAAGCCCTTTGCGCCAAACCACTGTACTTGGTCTTCCATAAAGATAGTTTCCCTCAGGACCAGTCCTTCCTTTCTACCCAAAGTTGCTTCTGAGCCCAATATTAATCTATTAATTTACCAGTTTTCTTTCCAAATTATCAAAACAAGGGTGAATACAAATTACATTCTCTGGACGTACATAGGCAATTGAGATTCTACTTGCACAGGACCGCTGAACATGGGCAATCTGAGCAACTCTTTATATCCTTTGCAAGACCCTCTTTGGGAAAACCAGTATCAAGTTACATTGTCCAGATGGATTTCCCAATGTATACTTCTTGCATACAAGAGTTCTGGTAGACCTGAACCTGAAAGAGTCCACGCTCATTCTACCCGATCGATCTGTACTTCTGTTGCCTTTTGCTCCAGAGTCACCTTGGACGACATTTGTTCAGCAGCCAGGGCTTCATAGCATACTTTCATTAACCATTACAAGTTGAATCTAATTTCCAGAGGGAGAGCATCCCTCGGATCTGCAGTGCTCTGGAATATCCTTACAAGTTGAATCTAATTTCCAGAGCGAGAGCATCCTTTGGATCTGCAGTGCTCTGGAATATCCTTACATAGGGACCCCCAAGTTTGGGTAGCTGGGGACTCTGTCCCACAGGTTGATGGACAAATGAAGTTAACTACTTCAGATAAAGAAGTTATGTACTCACCATAACATTCCATCTGAGTAGGTAAACTTCATTTGTCAGCAACCAACCCCCCCCCCCTCCATCCTCCTAACCTATAGTGCATCCTAGAAGGATTCCTTGTCCTTTTCTCCGGATAACACCAGGTTAGGAGTTGCAGATGATCCTTTGTTGTAATATGCTGTTTTACTATAGCAAACTTGATCTGAGGTCAGAGAGGGATGACAGGGGATTATGGGTAAGGGGAGGAGCTTGGAGCTCGGATGTTAGCTGTTTGAAGCTGCCGGCTCTGATCCGATACGGATCAGATACCCACAGGTTGCTGACAAATGAAGTTTACCTACTTAGATGGAACGTTATGGTGAGTACATAACTTTTTTTCCTTAGGTAGGAGTCTGTGTGTCTTTCCTGCACTGGTGCGGCATCAGGATAAAGTGGATGATAGAAGGTTGTTTAAACTGGTTTATAAAGTGTTTGGATCAAACCATATGTAGCAGAGTTATCAATGAATATTCTACTAACAACGTCATCCTTTTTGCACACTAAGTGAGGTGTATGCAGCAGTTGATCTGTGGTCAGATGCTTTTAAGGTAAGGTAGAAACAATCCAGCTCTTAAATTTTCATGTGCATTGTGGCACTTAATTTGACACAGTAAAATAACAGGGTAGCTTCCATATTATTGAGCTGTATAATTATATAAAATTATACTGTAGAAAATTAATTTGTTACAAAACAGAAGGTAAGACGTGAGACCTTCATTGCAATAGTGCATGTTCTTTGTCCATCTTTCACTTGCTGGATTACAGCCAGTCTTTATAGTTTCCCACCAATCGAATCTGTTTAGTAGTAACTGAAAAAAAGTGGGATTTAGTCTGCCTTGCATTTATAGCAGTAGCCACTAGGTGGACTGGCTAAAGGTTGGTGTTAATCAGCCTCAGTAATTGTGTTCAGGACAGTTTTCAGTGACAGTTGAACAATGGATATCATTTTTTAAATATACCCATAAGTTTTGCAGCGTTAGAGTTAAATTTAGGAGCAAGTCATACCTCTCAAGTGCGAATTTTGGAGAAACTGTGAAGTAAACTTGCTAAATAATGACAGTAATTAATTTGGACCTTTTTCCTTCAGAAAATGTATGTGAATTCACATTGTATTATTCTGTCAATAGTAGTATTTTTAAACACATCCATGGTTATCCTTGATTATTTCTGGATTTGTCCATGATTCTGAGTTTTGTCCCTGATGCATTGAGCTGTTGAATGAATAGGTAAAACCTAGTACGTTATGACTGAGAGGGGCTTTTCCTTTCCCCAATTGATTCAGTTTTTGCAGTGTAGCTGAAAAGTGATTCAGATCATTGAAATGCATCAGTAGTCCATTGTCCAGTTTTCAGAACAGAGTACACTACCAGCAACTGCAGTTAGTAAAAAGGTGTTGACTGGATACTACCGGGAGGCGTCTGAAAGAGGCTTAAAGAATGTTCCTCCATACAGTTTTATATTCTTTTATAGTATACATACTGTATATATAAGTAGCAGTCTG
>NC_056739.1:1055804036-1055864314 GCF_019279795.1 Protopterus annectens
GGATTGAGGGGGTGGAGTAGTTTGAGTAAAGAAGGACATCAGATGTGAGATCTGAGATGAGAGAGAATGCCAGAGCATGAATAGGGAAAGGACACAGCCATGGTTGGAGGCCTGGTTATGTGGCTTGGCAGTTAAGGGAGATGGTGGGGGAATCTGTTGAACATAGTACCATTTAGTAGACACAACAAGAATAAAGGATGTATGACTGAGCAGAGAACAAATGAGTGAAGTAGGAGGAAAAGAAAATAGTAGTTGTGGTATCTGAATTTGCAGGGGGCAGACTGTTCAGATTCCGATTTCCAGGTTAGAGATGGAGTTGGAACTGATTTGAGGTATTGGACAATGAGGGGTTAACTTAACAGGTGCAGGGCTGTACCAGAAAGGACTGTTCCGGATGTGATCCCAACCAGTGCAGAGGGTGTTGCGGGTATATATTTTTAAGATCAGGGAAGTTAAAGATATCAATAAAATTTTTTACCCTACCATTGTTATATTTAAAGGAGCAGTGGTTTTAACATGTAATCATAACAGTGGAAACATCTGATCTGATGTCAGTTTTCATTCTTCCTCAACACACTGGTTCGGTTCCGATACCCTGATTCAACTCTGCCATTATTCTAGCTCGTGGCCACCAACAAACTCTCAAGCTCCTTCCTTACCCATAATGCATCACCCCAACATCCCTCAGATCTTGTTTGCAGCTTTAAGGTTCAGACAGGATTGCCTTCAGCTCTCGAGTTTTATGTGAAAGATTACGTTATTTCTTCTTTTTAACTTTAACAAATTAAATATCAACTTTTCTCCTTTACTTTTAGGAAAAAAATATTTCCCTTTACCTTTTGAACTGTTTTATAACTACTAATGCAGAAAATCTGAAATGGAGCAAAATCTCAAAGCTTTTTTGTCTTTTACCAGCCATTTTTCTCCATTATTTCATTGCCACGGTAGTAGCGTTGTTACCTCACAGCAAGAGGTTCTCCCTTTCAAATCTCTGCTTGGCTTGGGAGTGCCTTCTGTGTGGAGTCTGCATGTCCTCCCTGCAGTTGGGTAGCATTTGAAAGACATGCGTGCATAAATGGGAGTGGCTTCATTGAAGGTTGGGCATCGAGCTTGCACCTCAGCGTTTCGTAAAAATCTTCTGCCAATCATCAGCAGACCAGAGTTCCACTGTGGCAACCCCTTACCGGGAAAAAGCCAAAAGACAAACAGCACTGTGACAGTTTCACAGCTTTATTTTTCCGTTTTGGTGTCCGTGTATTACTATCTATTTCTTTTATATACAAGGTTTATTGTAGTTCTTTAAATTTCAGTACTACAATCTTGGTTTGTTTTGTTTAGGACTGCAGCTTTTATCATAAGTTTTTATCGTGAGTTTCTGCATACAGGAAAGAATAAGCAGATGTTAAAGGCTTTACTGCCATCTTGTCTCTGAAGCCATTGCTGCTTAGTTTCTCTAGCCCCTGCTTCTTCAGAACTGAAAAGAAAGAACAAAAACTGCATCTGAAGCTATGTCCTATTCGTTCGTCATTGAATCCGAACACACACAACTTGAACAAAAGAAGAAATTTAATATTGAAAGGTTTGCGGCTAACTACCATGTTCTTAGAACATTGCTGTAGTTTGATATTCAGGGACCCTTCAACAGGTCCATGTATTCAAATTCATTAGTTTCATCTTCATTATAAACCAAAAAAAAAAAAGAGAGAGAGAAGGGAGACTGAAAGAGTTCAGATCCAGCCAGCTTGAATCCAACATCTCTGATCTCCTCCGGATTTGTAATCCTCCTCTTATCCGACAGGTTCGACTCCTGTCATTTTGATCCCAAGTTTTTTTTTTCAGATCTGATAGTATAATTTTTGTTTTCAGACTATATAGTTATGAATCCGAAGTCCCCTAGGCCTCTCTTCGGATCCTAAGTTCTTCTCTGATCTGACAGGTCTGCTGTTACGTCTGCATTAGTTCCTAAGCCTTTGGATCCAACAGACACAAGTCTTATTATGGAGACGTGGAATGATATTTGGTCCAAAGCAAGTTTTCGGATCTGATGGACAAAAGTTTGCAGAGAAATTAGGAAGCTTTTGAATCCAAATCTCCTAAGCTCCTCTTTGGATCCTAATTTCTGCTTGGATCAGACAGGTTCTGGTTGTTACTTCTATTTTTGATCCTAAGTCTTGGATCCAACAGAGATTTGACATCCAAGCTCTTACATTCCAAAGCCTTTAGAACCTCCTGCACATCCTAACCTTCAGCTCCGATAGACAAATTTTAACTCCAGAGGAAAAACTAAAAAGACTTTGAACCCAAAGCCCTAGTGCTTCTTTGTGCTGTAAGTCCTCCTCAGATCTGATAGGATCCAGTGAAGAAGTAAACCTCAAACCTAAGCCTTCGGAACTGAGAAACATTATTTCACAGAATTTGAAAGATTTCACATCCAAACTCTTGGGTTGCAAAAACTTTAGAACCTCCTTCAGATCCCAAGTCCTACTCTTATCCAAAGGGCTCAGTTCCTTTGATGGTTAGTTACTTTTTCCCTTCCTGCTCATTTTTTTTTCAGGACGTGGATAAGATGTGAAATTTTCTGCAGCTTAATTCCACATGGGGATCTTACCAATTCCACCTTCTCATGGATTTGTGAGCATGCCTGCAAAGTCTAATTTGCTCCCTTTTCCTATGCGACCAGTGGGATCCCCCTAGAGGTTTGGAATTTGATAAAAGAAAGGTACTATTATTCACTCTTTAGATATTCCGACCATTTCCTTTTAGATACCCTCTGATCAGAATGGGTCTGGAACACTAGATCCAAGAGTTTGGTCATGACCTTTTTTTACCTTCCTTCCTTCCTTAAAAGCACTAGTTCTGATTAATGAGAGGGGGGTTTCCCCGGTTATGTCATTTTTCTATTGCATGGTACCCAGGACCTATTTTTGGATCCTACCAACACAGCTTTTCAATCCTAAAGTACCTTTTAAGAGGGTACAAACAGATTTGATTAAAGGACTGTTTAATTCTCATTCTCGAACCCAAAATTGCTGATGCGCATCCTCAGTAGTCTCTCTCAGGCTACCCTATGGCCGATGTCCTATTTGTTAATGAGTTTTATCTTGCATACTGCAAAAGGCATCCCTAGGGCTGTGGGTTCAGGCATTTTCCACCAGGAGACTTGTTTGTATGAGCCTCTGATTTGTGCAGTCTTTCAAGTTATCTTTTGTCCATGCTACCTTCGACATTTTTCTTGTGTTTGGGAAGGACGTAAAGATTCTATCTGCTATGGGTGCCCCTTTTTCTGTCCCTTCAGTGTTTTTTTTTTCCCCCAGTAATCAATCAAGAGGTCTAGGTATGGGTTATAGGAAGTCTCATGATCCCTTACAGGACACACGCAAAGATAGTTCACCTAGAGGCACAGGAGGGAGTGATAATAGTTGAAAAACTCCCATTGGCAGAGGCATCCCATAGTTCCAAGGGTCTAGAGATGCTATTTCTGTAAGACACTGCTAGCACTCCTGAAGGGAAACCTCCATGCCCTCCTCTGCAGACAGGATTCTCTTATGTCTACACCAGGAAGTATGGCTAATCATAATGAAGGATGCTTCCTTGCAGATGATCTTTTGCTGAGATTATATCCTTCCCTTTTTCCCTTCCACCACCATTACCCAAAAAGCAGCTTAGTGTCCTCCAAAAGTTCCCTGTAGACCAGTGGAGTCCAAAACTGACTTAAAATTCTTCTAGTACCTAAATAAAATAGGATACTAATGATTGATGTCTCGGTGTGTTGAGCAAATCTGTTCAGCATAACCAAGTCCTAATTAGTCCTGGTTCAGTCCAGTTTCCTCCAGAGCAGGACATCTGGATGAGATTGAGACCTTCAGAATTAGTACCATCCCATACAATGAATAGATGATCCAGGAAGTGGTTACAATTTAGTCTGGGAGCCAGTAATTACCAGTTTAGAGTCCAGCATTTTGGCCTAACCACAGTTCTACTGGTGCCAAGTGTATCACAGTACTGGCATCTCACTTAACTTTGCATGGATCCCACGTGTTTTCAATTTGGGTCGATGGGTTCGTTCCCTCTGACCAAGCTTTTAGTGGTGCAAATTTGAGATAAAGTGCATTGCTTGCCCACAATTTGGGATAGCCATCAATAACAAGAAGTCACAATTCTAGGTTATAGGAACAATTTTTCAATACTGTGTGTAGCCTAGCATCTCTATCTCTTTACAGAGTACAAACAGTAGCTCAGAGAGTAACTGGTAGTCTCAAACTATCAGTAGGATTGATTTTGCAAGTTTTGGGGTCAGTGTTAATGGCAATAGTCCTACTTCTTGCCAAGAATAGTTGCTATGAACACAATGATAAACACTCTCAACCTATGTATATAACCTTTGCCTGAGTTATTGTTATCTTTATCTTTCCAGGTGGATGCAGTCAAAACAACTGTGCTAGCCCATCATTTCTTCTTTCTCCACCCAAGGCTCCAGTTACCCTGAATGCTTCCCAGATTGGATGGAGTGGGACAGTTCATGGGGAATGTAGTCCAGGGCATTTGGTCCCCCAAGGAGGCCAACTTGCATATACTGAAGATGTGGCTTGAAACAATTTATGCAAACTAAGCATGTACAACAAGGTGGAAACAAATAAAACGTGATAGGCACTTACAATGCGTCTTAATAAAGATTACTTCAGAAAGCAGCCACGCTGAAAAACAAGCCATCCTCACTGTATCTTACTGACCTTGACTAAAATGGTTCCCCTTCCTTTGACCTCTTTCTGTACTCTCCTTCGATTTTTAGATCTGTCTACAGACCTCCCGTCTCACCTGACGGGCATGATTCATCTGCACATCTCTAGCCTAAAACTGACCGTTTTTTTCTCATCATATTGATAGCCAGGCAATGTATGCTTTCTTTTTTGCCTACCCGTTCTATTATGTTACCTTCCCATAACAACTCTATACGAGGGAATCTCTGCAGAAAATTTGGAGAAGATTTTTCCTTTGAGTAGAGTAGTATCAGAACCTTTCACAGCTCCAATTACATTCTGTCCTTGAATTTCTATCCAGTTTATTTTAAGAGGGTGCTAGTTTATTGAATGTCTTAACTTCTACTCACAGCCTTTCTTGAATTTCTATGTAGATTTTCAGAATTCTTCTCTGACTTCCTCTAAACTTTGCAAAGCATTTTTAATGGTTTTCTTCTACTTTGACCTCCTTACAAAGATCCCATACCACCTTGAGATGTACAGTTGGTATGACAAACATGGTCTTCTTTTCAAACTACAGTCAAATGTAATCTGAAATTCTTTACCTGGAGCATTCCTTTTAGTTGCATTTACTTCCATTGGATAATGTCAGAACGTCAAGCATCATATTCAAGGTCCCCATCTTGTTTTTCCACATGGATAGGGACACTTCACATACTGATGCTTCTACCCACTGAGGACAGCGTCAGAATCCAGCATTAATCAACCAAATTAACTTGCCATTATTTTTCCCAGACTTTCCAAATAAGAGGGTCTATGCTGCACTTACTAGATGTTTATATGTAATGGTGTTTCTACCTGCATTAGAACTAACAACTTGGGAAGATGGATCAATTCTTGGCTTCCTTGATGCATCACAAAATGGGCAAATTGGTCACAAGCATAACTATAACCAAGCGGTTGACAGATTATGCAGATTATATTTTGTTTGTCTCCACTAAATTGAATTTCCCTAACCGACCAATACAGGCTCTTTCAACTACAGCTATGAACATTTTCACTGTATTCCCATCTAGACTATGCATGGAGTCTAGTTATGGGGCAACTTCTTGGTCAAATCCCAATACCTTTATTATTCATTACAAATTGGAGCCAGTCACAAGAGAGAGACCTTTGCCTCAACTGTACTCAGGAATATCCTTCACTAAAATCCACCCAAGAATTTAGATAACTGGAGACTGTCCCATACATGGAGGAAGAATGAAAATTGACATCCGATAAAGAACTTATGTATGTACCGTAAAGTTCCATCTGTGTTGTCCACTTTCATTCTTCCTCAACTCCCCACCCTCTAACCTCCTCCATTTATCACAAGTGATATCTGGAGGAATTAAATTCTTGGGCCACCACGTCCCATGTCTTGAACTCTAATTATGGCAATTCTTTGGTCTTCATGTCAAGCTGCAACAAGATCAGATGGATGTTAGGGGTAGTGCATTATGGGTGGAGAAGGAGTTTGAGAGTTTATTGGTGGCCACAAGCTAGAATATCGATAGTCAGATCAGAGTATCTAAACCAAACCCATACATTGAGGAAGAATGAAAATGGACAACACAGAACATTATGGTAAGTACGTAACTTCTTTGTAAATTAAAAAAAAAAAAAAAATGGAATGTTGACTTTGAATTTAAGTTGTTGCTACAGAAATTAGGTAGAGAAACTACTGGGCTCTGTTTATGAATAATGGCAACTTAAAAGTGAATCTGATGTTGTCTATTTCATTCTTCCTCACCACTGGGTTATTGGACCCGATATTGGATCCAATCCGGCCATTCCAAAAGACAGATGCTACAAGTCTCGAGCTCCTACCACTGCCACAATGCCCTACATCTCCTCAGATCTCGTTTACCACCTTCCTGGCTAGACGTGCTTGTACTGGTCTCTACCTACTTTCAGATAAATGCTAAATTTTCAGTGATTTTCTTTCCCTGTTCTTCCATTTACATCCCGTAGTTTTCTATAACTATTCCTTTCACCTTACCTTCCATTCCCAGTTTTCCATTGGTGTTAGGGCTGTCTCTTTTGCCTTTTCATATTCTTTCCCTCCTGTATGCTGGTTGACCTACATTTTTTCCTTACTGTCTCCTCCTCTACTTAAAAAAAAAATTCCCTGTATCCTTTGATTACTGTTGTTGCTTCTTTGATTAGAATTGATTGTGTGTTTGTGTGTGTGTGTGTGTGTGTGTGTGTGTGTGTGTGTGTGTGTGTGTGTGTGTGTGTGTGTGTGGCTTGCTACATTTGTGTGTGCATGGGGTTGCCTGTAAAATGGGAGGACAAACCCACTACTTCAAACACTGTACTTCTTGTGGGCACAAAATCCCACATTCAGATTTGTATGAAATTGTGTGTATTGCTTGGGCATGTCTCATCTAGAGCAAGTCTATGAAATTTGTGCGGCTTTCAGTTCCTGCACTTTAGCAGACCACTGCAACAAATTTAATCTTGAAGGGATTTTTGCCCTCATCTGGTTCTCAAGGATCTGCCGAGCCTGGAGCTCAAAAGAACTAAAGAAGTGGTCCCCTCCAGTCTCCCCAGGGGCTTCTATACAGTTTCAGAAAACAATCAAAAATTGTTGGATCCTTCTGTTTTGGATCTGCGAAAGAGTAGACCACCTTCAGATCAGAGGAGTTCTTCAGATCCAGCATTTATTTTCACCAGATGTAACACTTTATGGATCCAGCCTACCTCTGATCCAATAACTTCGTATCTCAAGGTGCTCTCAGATCCATTGGAGGTAGTTTTGATTGAGAGTTCCCCTTCTCCAAGCAAGTAGTCTTCGGATCCAAAAGCCTCTGAAAGAAGATCTTTGAGTCATACACTGAGACAAGAAATATCATCATATCTAGTTAGGTCAGCCCGTTCTTCAGTCTCCTGTAGGTCCTCTACACTTTCCCATTCTGACATGGACAAGGATGATGCAGTTTGCTTGAGGCTCAGATTGAGATGGGGCTTTTACTGTCTCCATTCAATCTTGGACCCATGAGAGCCCAGTCTCCTTTTATTGTGACTTCTCTTCCAAACTGACCTCCTACTTTGGAACACCATGATCCAAATACCTTGAGAGAGACATTGTCTGAGCAGGTTATGGTGCTTTCCTCCACACCGGCAGTATTCCAGACTGGCTCAGCTCTGATGCTGTCTGTGTAGAGTGAGTCCTGACCCAAGAAGCTGGTGCTGGCTCTGTGGAGGTGGTCTCTGCTCCTACCTGGTTGGATCCATCTCTTCCTCTCGGGGCTTCGGCTCTCAACAATTTGGGGCTGGTGTTTTCTGGGGGCCATGAATCTGGGGTGGTATTTTCCTTTTCTCCTCCTGTTTCGGCTCTGAGGAGGGAGGAAGAAGGATCCCTGGGTTTGTCTGCCTTTTAGCTGGCAGAGAGGGCACTCTCTAGGCTTAGGGATGTCTCTATCCCCCCCCGGAACTTATGCAGTCCTCATGTGGTCTGAGCCTTGGTCACAGTCGTCCTGTCTATGGTTAGCTCATCCAGGAAGTCCTCTAGCCCCCTTCATGCATGAGGCCCCTTCTCTTTGGAATCTTTCCCCGAATACCCTGTTAAGGAGGTGCATTTGAAGAGGATGTGCAAGAGGAAGCACATAGACTCCCCTTTGGAGCCTTTGACCAAGGACACTGATTTCAGAGAGGGAGAAGGATCCCCTCAATCTCCATCTAATGACCTCTTTTTTGGAGATATCCTGGAGATCTTGAAGAGCAAAGGTGGATGATTTGCTCAACCCCCTTCTTGGGAATCTGGCATTCGGGATGGGCCCATCCATGTCCTGGGTGACTACACTGGTGGACAAGCTTATTGATCTGGTCTTCCTCCAGGCTTGGAAGGAACCGGACACTGTAGAGCCTATCCACAAGTGTGCCAACAAATTCCTGAGCCCACTGTCTGATCGCCCTCATTGGAGTAAAGGTGCCCCAGTTGATGCCAACATAGTGTCAGCGGCCACAAATAAAGGAGGAGCAAGCAGAGCTCCTCTGTTCACCCCCCCCCCAAACAATGAGTCTCAGGCCTTGGACAGGCATGGGAAGTGCGTATATGCCTCTGCAATTTTTACACACACAGTGCTAAACTGTTTGGCACACTTCATATGTCTTCAAAGGGATCCAGTCAAGGAATTTGCTATTTCTTTCAGAGTGCATGTTGGAGAAGCACTTTAAGCCCTCCCCCACTGTTGACGCTGTGTGTCTTTGACTCATCCAATGAGGTTGATTTCTCACACTGCAGGAAGATACCTCTTGAGCAGCTGAATCGGGCATAGCCCTCAGGAGACATACCTGGTTGAGGCTTTGTAGGTTTGGGAACCCTTTTAAGGCTTCTTTCATTAATGCCCCCTTCGATGTTTCTTCCTTGTTCAGACCATAGGTCAAAGATACACTTACCCACTTACTGCCTGCTGTAGGGATCAAGTTTTCTTCCCCTCAGAGGCCTTTTTTGTGGAACCAGTGTCGTGGGAAGAAAATGTGATTCAGAAAGTCATGGGGTTCTTTCCCTGATTTTTATGAAGAATACTCCGGAAGCAGAGGATGAGTATTTAATGGGAGGTGCTGCCCTAGGTGCAGAGTGGGTCCACAAAATCAGGGCTTCAGAGATCCTATCTGTGGCGAGCCCTATCGGTGCTACTGAAATACTGCCAGACTGTCTTACTCCGTATGCAGTTGGGGGCTGATTTTCATTGCACCCAGACGCCTGGACAGAAGCAAAAAATGACATCTGGGTACTAAACATAATTTCCCGAGGTTAAGTCCCTTTTTCCTTCCTCCCCCACCCCCTGGAAGGAACATCCCTGATGTCCCACTCAGAGGGCATATGCCATACAAGAAGTTCAAAAACTTCTAGAGAAAAGTCATCCAGTGGGTCCCAACCAAACAACAAGAATGCAGAACTGATTCATGCTTTTTGCTGGCCTATATTGGACCTGAGCAAGCTAAATCTATTTGTAAAGAAGTCAAAAGTTTCACATGGTGATGGTTCAGTCCATTCTGCAATTACTACGCAAAGACAATTGGATGTGCTCAATAGACCTCCAGGATGCGTGTTATCACATAAAGATTGACAGATGCTCCAGGAGACATTTGTGCTTTTGGCTGGGAGGCTATCATTACTAATTCAGACCACTACCTTTTGGACTCATCACAGCACCCCAGGTGTTTACCAAATGCATGTTGGTAGTGGCAGCTCGCCTGAAACTACAGGGATTCTAGGTGTTTCTGTAGTTAAACAATTGGCTCCTAATAGCTCTGTTGAGGCATCAACTGGTATCAATGCAGTACCTTTTGTACACCTTCAGTCAGCTGAGAATCACGGTAAATTTAACAAAGTTGAAACTGATGGCTGTGCAGACAATAGAGTTCATAGGAATGCAACTGAACACAGTTACGCAGATAGCAAGCTTACCATTGCAATGTGTCATCCCTGAGACAGCAAGTTCAAGTCCTACTGGATACGCCTGCACCCCTAGCAGGATTTATCTTAAGACCTCTAGGTTCCATGTCAGTTGCCATACTTCTAGTACCATTGACAAGATTTGTTTATGCAAGTGCTTGAGTGGACACTAGCGGTTCAGTGGTCCTTGCTTTATCGCCCTTTAACTGTTCCCAGTGGTGAATGTTATCAGATGATCTTTATCTAGGCAGGCCTTTTTCCCTCCTCCCTTCCAACAGCCACAGTGGTCACTGATGCTTTCTTATTTGGTGAGGGAGGCATGAAGGAAGATTGGTCCAAGGCATGTGGTCCACAATGGAGACCAAATTGTACATCCTAGAGATGAGAGCAGTCCTGATGTAAAGTTTCCTAGACTGCCTACCTCTGAGAATGACAGCAATTCACACAGACATGTCAGTAGTCTGGTATATCAACAAGCAGGGGTAGCCTCATACCCATTATGCAGAAGAGGCCATGAGAGTGTGTGAATGGGTGATCTCTTCAGACTGCGCATTGCAGTCAGAAAGCATACCTGGGAAGACCAATGTTCTAGCGGGCAGACTCTGCAGATCTGTCCCGAGTCCACACGAGTGGTCCCTGAATCAATCTGTAGTGAACCAAATATTCTGCCGATGGGGCCAACCATGCTGCGATTCTTTGCATCTCCCCTGAACATCAAATGCAGCAAATACTTTGGTCTGATTCCCCCAAACAGGAGCCACCCAGGGATGCTTTAGTACACAATTGCTCTCCTGTATGCCTACCCCCCCCCCCCCGATTCCATTGATTCCTACAAAAAGACAAGTATGTACCTCTAAAAGATCTTAACTCACTTGAACTTCCATACTACCTCCTACTCACTAAAGACCACAAACAAATATACTGCCCTGAAACATGTCCATCTCTACATGGTACAATGTAGTCTTATAGTACAACCAGGACCCCCAGATTGAACAACAAAACACTGCTCTCTGTCACAAAATAAATAAGTTTTCTGGTGACTAACTTTTTTCTTATGCTAAAAAAATGTGGTACTCCACCCCATAGAACTAAGACTGAAATGCTATTGCATTGACTATTTAATATTTTCCTGTTACTTAGATATTGGTTAATTTCTTGTAATGTTTTATTTACTTGTAATTTTAAATGTTCTTGTAATGTTTGCTGTTTTGGAGCTTTTCTTTCTGGCCTCCATTGAAAATGGGCCATTGATCCAGTTGGACTTCCACAGTAAACAAATGTAAAATAAAATAAGACAAATAGACCAACTGAATTTATTAAACCATCACTGAAAATCGCTTATTAGACAGACACCTGCTCATAAACACTTCCCCTCACATATTTATAGCTAACCTCCTCCTAATCCATATGTCTGTCCTCTCCCCATCCCTGTCTTGCCAAACATCTATTCCATTTCTTATAAATGTTCTTTATAAAATGCACATCAGAAACTACAACCAGCTCTACAAACTGTAACCTACCTAATTTACTTCAGAAAAAGCCATTTTTAGAATAGTTGAATGACGTAACATCCTAGCATGTTTCTAACATATCTCTAACCGTATTTCTTTCTAGTAACTGTGTGTGTGTGTGTGTGTGTATGTATGTATGTATATATATATATATATATATATCAGTACATATACGTATATCAGTACATACTATGTTTGACATTTCAACTGTAGCTCCTAAAGTTTACATAAATTTTAATGTACATGCATATGATTTACAATGAAAAATGCCACAATGTTTTATTTATATACATGTTAAGAGAAGCGCTGTCGCTTCACAGTAAGACGTTGTCCTGTTCGATTCTCAGCTAAAGCGCCTTCTGTCTGCTGACATGCGTGAATAGGCGTACCTTCGTTGAAGGTTGTGCGTCAGGGCTGGCAACTCAGCACGTAAAAATCTACTGCCAATCATTAGCGGACCGGAGTTCCACTGTGGCGATCCCTAACCGGGAAAAGCTGAAAGACACAACAACATGTTAAGAGAATATCTTGTATTTTTTAATTGTGAAAGCAGTATAGCTGGTTTCTCCTTGTACAATGAAAAACTGTTATGTTACTTTATGTATTTCATTTTGTAATGTTCTTTATATTTGTATCTGTAGTAACTGTAAAGCTTTTATCCCTGTTCCTCCGCTGAAAATGGGGTCAGTCCAAGTTGTACCTTTCCTGGTAAACAAAAATAAATTAATAAAAAAAATAAATGTGATGTTTCAGATGTGTTTCTGTGGTGGATAATGCATTGTTCTGCTTACTCCCTCAAAGGCTGTTGCTGAGGAGCTAGGGATAGTAAAGTTCTCATTTTTCTCCTCCCAGACTTCGTGTGGTCCTGGTATCAGTTACTCATTTTTATTTTGTTTTTTATTTACAGTATTTATTCTAAAGTAGTACCCTTTTTGGACCATTATAAATGTAAAACTAAAGGAATGATATATTTTGCACAGTGCTGCATATGTGTGAGTGTTTTATGTGGGCAAAACAGAAGATGGTTTTGATTGTAGGGTTTACAAACGGTTTAAAGAAATGTGAATAATTCCTTTCTTTACCATTCAGTTTTATGTAGGGATTTGAAAAAATGTATATATTTTTTGTCTTGGAAAACGCAGACAGATACCACAATGAGGGTGGTGGGAAAATACTTTGCCATATATAGCGAAAGATTAATTAAATACCACCTCCTCCTGGTTGAAATGAGAAAATATATTTGAGTACTGTTAATATGAGGGCATCAAAACTGTAACAGTTATAAATTTTTTTCATGTTGTATGATTAACATTAACTTGATATTCCTTTTTTTCTAGTGTGATAAGGTTTTTATGTATTGGGATTATTATGTGTGATCATTTTGATTTATTTGTCCTTTTTTGATTGGTCATTATATGACTAATTTATTTAAGTTGTGTGTTAAAGTAAGAGTTTATTCTGAGAAAATCCCATTTTTTTAATGGATAGGCTTTGTCTGATTAATGCTTGAGATATAAAGACTTTGGTCCAGTGTCTCTTGTTATTACTTTCCCAAAAAGTAAGTCAAAGTAACTACATTAACTTTGTAAGTAGAATTGTATATACCTTAGTGATGTGTAGCAGAAGTCTGCTTAATAAATCAGGAATCTGTTATACTGTTTTTGCATGTTTACTATTATGTTTATTCACCATTTGTTGACTGCAGTAGAGAACAAAGAAACATGTAGGAATGTCTTAGAGGTGGAGTACTTAAAGGCCAGTATGGTTATATAGGAATTTGAGATTGGCTTTAAGACAAAAGGTAGAAAGAAGAACATGGGGAGACTGAAGATGAATAGTACAAGATGGTTAGGAAAATGCAGCAAAGATGGTAAGGGCAGAGAAATCTGAAGTATCTCATCAAGAGAAGTGAGGGCTTCTTTAGGTATACAGCAGAAGGGTGCAATGGAGAGACGGAACTGGCCTTGTTGAAGAAAGACAGAAGACTGGGAGCAAGTAGAGATATTGAATGAGAGATTGTCTTCAAAGCTAAAGCAAGGGGAAGGTGCCATGCTTTGAAGGGAAGGAAAGCAGAATAAAAAGAACAATAAACATCAAAATAGAGAGGAAAAAGCTGACTGTTCTTAGGGAGGATAACGCACAAGGACTAGATGGGCTGCCTCCCAGAGTCCTAAGAAGTCTGTCCTGCTGACTGACATGTTATCATCAATATCTACAGCAGATCACTGGCAGATAGAAGACTGAAGGATAGCATTTTAATACTGTTGCACAAGGTGGGTTGGGGGAGTACTGAAGAAATAAGGACCTGCAGGCCTGTCAGCAGCAGTGGGAAAGCCATTTTGGATGCAGAGATTTCTACATGGCATTGATGGTACCATACCTCAAGTTCTACATGCTGTCTGGAGGTCAAATAAGGAAAGAACATCAGGCTGCTGGATGGAATTCAAGAGGAAAACTACATAGTGCTGCACAGGAAGGAATGTGAGCAGAGGCTGGAAGAGCTAGAGCTCTACTGACTTGAAAGTAGGAGAGAAGGGAGTATGTATCAGAAGGATGTGATTTAGATCATTCTTAACAAGCGGGACATAGGAGGAAGGAGGGGGCACTGGTTGCAGGCCTATGTGAGTTAACTTACTCCCTGAATCTCTAGAAGTACTTTTTCATAGAAAGGTTTGTGGACCCACAGAATGGTCTGCTTGAGTGAGTGGTAGGAATCTGCAGAGGCATTAGAGTGAGCACGTGATGGGTGTAAAATTTAAGGGAGCTGGCAAGGATAGAGGTAGAGAGGAGGTAGAATAGTAAGGTACTTAAAAGGGCAGACTAGATAAGCCTGTTATTTCTTTTCTCTGTTGGACTCAAGTAATGAGACTTGCATCTTGAGTTACTTGTGTAGCTCCACATTTATATATTGATAAAGATGTGGGCTTGGGTCTTTGCAACTTGATGATTAGTTTATGGGCTACAGAAAAATTCCCTTTCTGAGATTGAAGCAGTGAAATGCTCATTTATATCCATGGCAGGTGTAGGCAGATTAAGAAGTCGTCTTATTTATTATTGCTGTTTGCTGCTCTCAGAATGCCTGACTCCTATAATATAAAATTACCTAAAGGCCCTGTTTGTGGGCAGTAATTTGGCTGGGATGTTTACTTTCATCATGGCTGTAGCTCTTTGGCTCCTGCTTTTGTAGCAGTCTATTAACCTGAACATTTCTTGGCCTGTTTTTTTCCGGTTCCAAGCATACAAGGAAGCTGTCTGTAGGGGATTTGCACTACCAGATGTCAACCTTGATGCAGTCTTGTAAGAAGTGACTAATTATTTTTGAGGGATGACATGTTTCTCAAGGAAGTATTTCAATGTAGTTTTACATTAAGTGGACAACATTCAACTCTTACCGCTATGATAATTGGGCAGTTTTCCATGTTTAGTCTGCTTTGACTATAAATGGAGGCAGTAAAGAATATGGGGAGAGTCTTTCAGGGACTGTATGTAGAGCCCAGTGTACACTGATTGGATGGCATGGAAAACTTCAGCAAAATCCATCTTCCCTTTTTTTTTTTTTTTTTTATGAGAGAATATTACTTTACAGGATGGTTACAACTTTCTTGGAGTTTTGGAATAGAACATGAAGTCTGAACCGTGATCACTGCTCTCTTGGGCATTTTGCATATGTATGCGATACTGCCTATGCATCATAGCTATGCCAGGCTTATGATGCGAGATGTACCATATATGCCATGTCATGTTTGTGGGGAATTAAGTCATTTTTAATGACCTGCATTTAGCATTTCTTAAAGAAGCATATTATTGTGTGTGTGTGTGTGTGTGTGTGTGTGTGTGTGTGTGTGTGTGTGTGAGAGAGAGAGGATAGCTGTTATTTGTACTTCAACTTTGATCAGTCGAAGACAGTGAAAGTAACAGTCAGAGGAAATGCTGTCAGCAATATTACTTTTAGAAGCAATATACAGTAAACTGAACATTAACCATGAAATTAAATGACTAAGATCTGAGGGATTGAAACTGCACATCTGTGCCAACTAGGGAATAAGTTCTGCTCTTAACTGTATTACACATACAATAAGGAAGAGAGGTCCTGCATTCTGCTTCTGAATCGTATTCACAGGAGTGATTGCTGTACTTCATACGTAGCCATTCAAAGTCCCAAGTTACAGCTGCTTTAACTGATTCTTATCTAATATATATGGAGAGAACTTCTGTGAATGCTTTGACATGCAAAATTGTTCATGCTTGCTTTTTTTTTTTGGTGGTGGGGTTTGTTCTTTCTCCTTTCTCCTGGATATGTGAGAGGAAGAGAATTGGAATGGCTAAAAAGGTCTTAAGGAAATGGCAGTACTTGTTTTCCCCATTAGGGATTTGCAGTAGGGGTGTCACTTTTGAAACTGGCAAAAACCTGACATGCCTTGTCCTTTGCCCTGTAAATGTCAGTAATATGCATTGCTGATATTTCAGAATTAATCACCATACTAGTAAAAGTCTTGAAGAAACAATGTGTGCTAACTGCAATGGATAAGTAAACCCACACACACCACACACACACACGTTGAAAGATGCAGTATTTTTTATTGCTTTTGTCAGTTTGTCTTTCTGGAAATTGTTACTCTGGATAAGTATGAAAAGGTCTGCAAAAGTCATACTCAGTAAATGAAGTAAAAAGAACAAATATTTGTTTACGGTTTTGCAGTGCATACTTTAAAATTTTCCCAAATCCAGTTTTAGTTCATATCTACAATATTTATACCGAAGAAGGAAAAAAAGCATGTGCAGTTTGTCCAGAGGACAAAAAGTTCAACTACTGGGTGTTGCCATTATTTAATTTTTGTTAAAACAAAGCTTTGGACTTTGCAGGCTTTGTGTATTTCTGCAACATGAAGATGGTGCATTTAACTGGTATAATAGTGAATTTCTCACCTTCTGGGGTGCTAGTTAAACAATTGAAAGACCAGCTTGCCTTAAAAGCTGTCATATTGGTACTGGACAGTTGTAAGATGATAATGCAATATGTTTTCAGACTAATTTGTCATCTTTTTGAATCGCTGGTGATTTGTGATAGTGGGCTGAATATCCCATAATTATGTTGTTGCACCGAGAAGGCAGAGTCCCCGAAATCTGTTTCTCTGCCCAGTTGTCAGTGTCTGCTTTGTTAATCAGCATCAAGATTTTGATTTCAGAGGTAGCCCATAACATCTTATAAACAAGCTCAGTAAGGTTATCCATTCTTGTTTCTAAGAATGGAGCATGACATCTGTCACTTCTGTTTCCTTTGCTATTGTCAAATTGGATGACATGATTGATTTTTTTGCTGGCATTGAGTTGTAAACAGAGGATCTGGTTCTACAGGTTACTGGACTGTCAAAGAAAGTGCCCTTAATGCATGATTCTGTGTCCCTTTAAGCATTGGAGTTCTTAGTTGCAGATGGTTCAAAACTCTTTCCAAGCTTTGTGCCCTCGATGGGTATCGTGCACTGGAAGTGTGTGCAGTTAGAATATAGGTTTTTGCTACCCTTGTGGCTTCAGTCGATGATTCATGCTGCTTCCATATCAAAGATAGGTTACCCTATCAATTATAACCTAGACAAGCATACATTTATATAAAAGAAAACAAGTCATATTGACATATTCACAATTACAAATATTATAATGTTTCAGCACAGTTATCAATCCAAAGTTACATAAATTGCTCAATTCTGCCTTCCCCTAAACTTCATTGTGTTATTCTGCATGTATTGTTCCCAAAATTTCCATTTTTTTTCCTGTGTAATTTGCTGTTACCCTTTTCTAAAGATCCTTGTTACAATATCCACTACTACAAGTATAGTTGGTTTAGACTTGGATTACAGTTTTCTGGTAATTGCTTTTTTGGCAGCCACCAGAATTAAACTTGGGGCCTTATTTATGTCTTGGCAATTTGGATCCTCTGTCCCAGCTCAAAAAAAAAAAATCCTTAGTTGCACTCATTTGCTCTTCCAATACAATAGAGTACTCTGTAGGGACATTTTTAAAGTCTGCCAGTTCCTTACACTAGCAAAACATGTTCCCAGCTGCCTCTCTTCCCCATCACACTTCCAATATTTTGCCATCTATCTGAGAAAAAATTATTTGGAGTCCGCTTGGGTTATAAAAAATATCTACACACACACACTTTCAAAAATTCTAAATCTTCTAGACTTTGCATATTTGGGAGCCATATGTACTAATTATCCCTTTATTAACAGCAGTTTCTGTTCTAGATTATATTAGACACTATCAGAGCAGGTCTTAGGACTTCCCTATCCGTTTCTCTTTGCCTATATATACTCTATCAATCCCTGTGAGGGAAGGCCGTCTCTAGCCTGCAGTTCAGATGTTATCTTTGCCTTTTCCTCTATTACCTTTCCCTCGCTTGTTATTTGCTTCCAATACCTTAGTTCATTTGCCAGTTTTATCCACTAAGTTACAGCTATGTGTTCTCTATTTTCTGTTATCCCTAATTCTAGTCATCCCTCATTTCTCCATTCTTTTGTTGTCTTAGTTTTTATAATACTTTCTATTTTATGAATATAACTTTCTGTGTGGTAGTAGTTCTCTTTTAAGGATTTACATCCAAAATCCCACCGTGCCCCAATTATTTTGAATTTCCCCTTGCTTCATCATTATCATACCTTTGTGCTTTGAATTATACCTTTCTGCTCGTGTTACATATACGAGCATTAGCTGTGTAGCTCTAAACTGTCCCTTCAGATTAGGTGATCCTAAACCACATTGCACTATTGAAAGGATCAACTTATCCCACATGACCATTGGCTGCCCTCCCAGATATAGTCCAACTCTTTATTATCCACAACTTCTCCTCTGATAAAAATACACCTGATTTGTATATAAAACTAAAGGGACTAAAAGCACTTTAACTGGGCGACTTCCAGTATGGCTGCACATTGAGTAACAGCTTTATACTAGCTGTCCCAGTGTGAAAACAAACTTAGCAGAGAAGGACAGTGGACCTAACTTTCTGGGTAAATTTCAATAACTGGCTAGTAAGTGCACTGTCTGGATGCCAGGAAAAAAGAAATAGAGGACCTGAAGGAAAATCAGCTACAAAAGATGACAAACACTGGGAGAAGTACTGCTGCTGTTCAGCAAAAAGTAGTGCAAGCTCCAGACATGACTTCAGTAACCTAGAGGAAGTATAAGGCAACTGTACAGGGATCTGTCATGTTTGTGGGGAATTAAGTCATTTTTAATGACCTGCATTTAGCATTTCTTAAAGAAGCATATTATTGTGTGTGTGTGTGTGTGTGTGTGTGTGTGTGTGTGTGTGTGTGTGTGTGTGTGTGTGAGAGAGAGGATAGCTGTTATTTGTACTTCAACTTTGATCAGTCGAAGACAGTGAAAGTAACAGTCAGAGGAAATGCTGTCAGCAATATTACTTTTAGAAGCAATATACAGTAAACTGAACATTAACCATGAAATTAAATGACTAAGATCTGAGGGATTGAAACTGCACATCTGTGCCAACTAGGGAATAAGTTCTGCTCTTAACTGTATTACACATACAATAAGGAAGAGAGGTCCTGCATTCTGCTTCTGAATCATATTCACAGGAGTGATTGCTGTACTTCATACGTAGCCATTCAAAGTCCCAAGTTACAGCTGCTTCAACTGATTCTTATCTAATATATATGGAGAGAACTTCTGTGAATGCTTTGACATGCAAAATTGTTCATGCTTGCTTTTTTTTTTTTGGTGGTGGGGTTTGTTCTTTCTCCTTTCTCCTGGATATGTGAGAGGAAGAGAATTGGAATGGCTAAAAAGGTCTTAAGGAAATGGCAGTACTTGTTTTCCCCATTAGGGATTTGCAGTAGGGGTGTCACTTTTGAAACTGGCAAAAACCTGACATGCCTTGTCCTTTGCCCTGTAAATGTCAGTAATATGCATTGCTGATATTTCAGAATTAATCACCATACTAGTAAAAGTCTTGAAGAAACAATGTGTGCTAACTGCAATGGATAAGTAAACCCACACACACCACACACACACACGTTGAAAGATGCAGTATTTTTTATTGCTTTTGTCAGTTTGTCTTTCTGGAAATTGTTACTCTGGATAAGTATGAAAAGGTCTGCAAAAGTCATACTCAGTAAATGAAGTAAAAAGAACAAATATTTGTTTACGGTTTTTGCAGTGCATACTTTAAAATTTTCCCAAATCCAGTTTTAGTTCATATCTACAATATTTATACCGAAGAAGGAAAAAAAGCATATGCAGTTTGTCCAGAGGACAAAAAGTTCAACTACTGGGTGTTGCCATTATTTAATTTTTGTTAAAACAAAGCTTTGGACTTTGCAGGCTTTGTGTATTTCTGCAACATGAAGATGGTGCATTTAACTGGTATAATAGTCGAATTTCTCACCTTCTGGGGTGCTAGTTAAACAATTGAAAGACCAGCTTGCCTTAAAAGCTGTCATATTGGTACTGGACAGTTGTAAGATGATAATGCAATATGTTTTCAGACTAATTTGTCATCTTTTTGAATCGCTGGTGATTTGTGATAGTGGGCTGAATATCCCATAATTATGTTGTTGCACCGAGAAGGCAGAGTCCCCGAAATCTGTTTCTCTGCCCAGTTGTCAGTGTCTGCTTTGTTAATCAGCATCAAGATTTTGATTTCAGAGGTAGCCCATAACATCTTATAAACAAGCTCAGTAAGGTTATCCATTCTTGTTTCTAAGAATGGAGCATGACATCTGTCACTTCTGTTTCCTTTGCTATTGTCAAATTGGATGACATGATTGATTTTTTTGCTGGCATTGAGTTGTAAACAGAGGATCTGGTTCTACAGGTTACTGGACTGTCAAAGAAAGTGCCCTTAATGCATGATTCTGTGTCCCTTTAAGCATTGGAGTTCTTAGTTGCAGATGGTTCAAAACTCTTTCCAAGCTTTGTGCCCTCGATGGGTATCGTGCACTGGAAGTGTGTGCAGTTAGAATATAGATTTTTGCTACCCTTGTGGCTTCAGTCGATGATTCATGCTGCTTCCATATCAAAGATAGGGTCATCCCTTCCTAAGTGAGTTCTGTAACCTATCAATTATAACCTAGACAAGCATACATTTATATAAAAGAAAACAAGTCATATTGACATATTCACAATTACAAATATTATAATGTTTCAGCACAGTTATCAATCCAAAGTTACATAAATTGCTCAATTCTGCCTTCCCCTAAACTTCATTGTGTTATTCTGCATGTATTGTTCCCAAAATTTCCATTTTTTTTCCTGTGTAATTTGCTGTTACCCTTTTCTAAAGATCCTTGTTACAATATCCACTACTACAAGTATAGTTGGTTTAGACTTGGATTACAGTTTTCTGGTAATTGCTTTTTTGGCAGCCACCAGAATTAAACTTGGGGCCTTATTTATGTCTTGGCAATTTGGATCCTCTGTCCCAGCTCAAAAAAAAAAAAATCCTTAGTTGCACTCATTTGCTCTTCCAATACAATAGAGTACTCTGTAGGGACATTTTTAAAGTCTGCCAGTTCCTTACACTAGCAAAACATGTTCCCAGCTGCCTCTCTTCCCCATCACACTTCCAATATTTTGCCATCTATCTGAGAAAAAATTATTTGGAGTCCGCTTGGGTTATAAAAAATATCTACACACACACACTTTCAAAAATTCTAAATCTTCTAGACTTTGCATATTTGGGAGCCATATGTACTAATTATCCCTTTATTAACAGCAGTTTCTGTTCTAGATTATATTAGACACTATCAGAGCAGGTCTTAGGACTTCCCTATCCGTTTCTCTTTGCCTATATATACTCTATCAATCCCTGTGAGGGAAGGCCGTCTCTAGCCTGCAGTTCAGATGTTATCTTTGCCTTTTCCTCTATTACCTTTCCCTCGCTTGTTATTTGCTTCCAATACCTTAGTTCATTTGCCAGTTTTATCCACTAAGTTACAGCTATGTGTTCTCTATTTTCTGTTATCCCTAATTCTAGTCATCCCTCATTTCTCCATTCTTTTGTTGTCTTAGTTTTTAGAATACTTTCTATTTTATGAATATAACTTTCTGTGTGGTAGTAGTTCTCTTTTAAGGATTTACATCCAAAATCCCACCGTGCCCCAATTATTTTGAATTTCCCCTTGCTTCATCATTATCATACCTTTGTGCTTTGAATTATACCTTTCTGCTCGTGTTACATATACGAGCATTAGCTGTGTAGCTCTAAACTGTCCCTTCAGATTAGGTGATCCTAAACCACATTGCACTATTGAAAGGATCAACTTATCCCACATGACCATTGGCTGCCCTCCCAGATATAGTCCAACTCTTTATTATCCACAACTTCTCCTCTGATAAAAATACACCTGATTTGTATATAAAACTAAAGGGACTAAAAGCACTTTAACTGGGCGACTTCCAGTATGGCTGCACATTGAGTAACAGCTTTATACTAGCTGTCCCAGTGTGAAAACAAACTTAGCAGAGAAGGACAGTGGACCTAACTTTCTGGGTAAATTTCAATAACTGGCTAGTAAGTGCACTGTCTGGATGCCAGGAAAAAAGAAATAGAGGACCTGAAGGAAAATCAGCTACAAAAGATGACAAACACTGGGAGAAGTACTGCTGCTGTTCAGCAAAAAGTAGTGCAAGCTCCAGACATGACTTCAGTAACCTAGAGGAAGTATAAGGCAACTGTACAGGGATCTGATTAAACAAAACACTGATGGAGTATATCAAATCAAGCAATAAAAAGGATGGAAATAATGAAAGAAGCTTTAAACAGATATTCAGAGACGGTGATAAAACTGCAAAACTCAGAGGCTGAAATGAAGAAAAAGCTGGCTGAATGAGACTGCACAAGAGATGTTTCAAACAATAATAGAATTAGAGGACAGAGCACGTAGGCAAAACATGAGATCTGAATTTGTTTTCATTTGCTCTTCAACCTGTGGGACTTTGATCTGACACTGCTGCATTTTCTAGCATCAGATCTAAGCTCCAAACTCCTCCCCTACCCATAATGCCCCCTTTCTCTCTCCTCCCCTCAGATCTTATTTGATGTGCATCATTGCCTGTTGCTCCAGGTTCCTGGTGAGTAATTTTTTCAAACATTGTTCTTTTCTACTACTTTGTGTCTTCTCTCAAATTCTTGTTTCTGTAGTGTTCTCCTACCCTTGTGCTTGGGCATAGGTCTTCTCTACCTGTTAAAAAAAGGTCCTCTCCTCACTTTCTTTCTATCTGTGGTAGTGTGTGTGTAGGCGACTCTTTCCATACCATGGCTGCCCCCCCCCACAAGCCAGGGGTCTGGAAATGCACACGGTATGGGCAGAAGCTTCCCCCTTCTGATGGCCACACTCTGTGCATGGTTTGCTTAAGGGTTTCTCACTTGGACACCGCCTGTTCAATCTGCGTGGGATTTAACCCTTGTGCATTGATTGACAGGAGGGACAAGTTGATCCTCAGGGGTCTCCCTCCTCAGCGGCCCCTGCTTCAACTTCTACCACTGCTGCTTCCTCCTCCCCCCTGGCCTCTAGGACTCAACCTCCTGCTGTGAGGTCCGGAGACTGGGAGAAGCACAAGCACTGGGACAGGCCCAGGATGTGGTCCCCCGACCACACTCCCTCGGCCTAGCCTCTAGCCAACTCTCACCCAGCTGCCAGCCCAGGCACTCTGCACAGTTCACTATTTTTTTCCATGGAGCTAGAAGTTTCTTGGAGCTGATCCCCATTATCGGCATGTCCTCGGCACAACTGCAGGCCAGTTTCTGTGGCTTCATTGTACCTGTTCACCCGCAGCCTCTCTGAAGCTGAGGTGGACAGGATGATGTGGAAGTTCATCTGGGCCCAGATCCAGATGGCAGCCTTGTCTTCCCCCTCCCCCTCCGGGGCTGGGAGCATGCAGTCCACTTTTATCTCTATCACTCCTTCTCCAATCTGACCCCTGGTACAGAGTTCTTGGGTCTGAGGCCTGTCTGCTTTGAGGGGTCGGCGCTGATGATACATCGACACTGGCCATTGCCCCGAGTAGCACCGCTCCAATAAACTCTCAGCTGTCTGGCTCTTGGAGCCATAGCCTCTGCACCAGATCTGAGGGGGTGATGTTGGCTGTGATGAGTTTGGAGTCAGCATTTTCACTTAGTCTCAGCACCAGGAGGCTCTGCTTTGGTTCCCCCGTCGACGCAGAGTTACAGACACTATCTTGGCCCCAGCTTCCAGTATCTGTTCGCCTTCTGCTTTTGATGTGGTGGAGACGGTCCTCTAGTTTCGTCAAGACCCTTAACACTATTGTCCTCTGAGTCCATCTTGGCTCCCTATTTTCTGGTCTGGATTCTGCCATCCTGCCCCCTCAGGGGCAGCCTGTTTCCTCTCTGCCCCAGATAGTTCCCCCATGGAAACAGCCAGAAGTTTGAGTCCTCCCCAGAGACCCCCCCTGAGGAGGCTCCTTGGAAACACACATGTAAAAGGAGGCACTTGGTTTCCCAGCCAGAGTCCCTCACAGAAGACACAGATTTGGAGGAAGGAGAGGGTCCCCCTCGGTCACCCCCAAAAGATATCTCCTTTGGAGACATCATGTAAATCCTTTTCCAGCATGGGGGGGGTGGTCTGTCCAAAAACTCAACCCGGACACGTCTGTTTCTGGAGGCATTTAGCACAGGACCCTCTAACTCCTGGATGTCTCCTCCCCATGGATCCATTGTGGATTTAGTTACATCTCCAGCATGGAAGGAGCCTGACACAGTGGAGCCCATTCCCAAGCTACCCAATAGAATTTTAAGTGCCCAGTCAGACAGCACTTGTCTAAGGAGATTGTGGGAGTGGGTGATCTCCACTGGCCGTTTTCTGGTGGCAACTCACATTCCAGGGAGGTCCAACATTCTGGCAGACTGGCTCAGCAGATCTGTTCTGATGCCTTACAAGTGGTCTCTGAATCCTTCAGTAGTGGAACAGATCTTTCTAAAGTTGGGTCAGCCTTGCTGTGATCTCTTCGTCTCCTTCCAATGTGAAGTGCAGCAAGTATTTTGCTCCAAACCCCCATCTGGGGGTACCCCCCAAGAGATGCTCTGGTTTGTGCTTGGCCCTCTGGTCTTCTGTATGCTTATGCTCCTCTTCCCCTGATACCAAAGTTCATTCAGAAAGCTCAATGGCTGGGGAGCTTGGTGATCCTCGTTGCCCCCTTCTGGCCTTGCCAAGTGTGGTTCCCCTCTGTGGTCTCATGTAGTGTGTCCTCCTTGGACATTAGATCCGGTTCCGGATCTGATCTTTTATCCCTCTGGAAACCCACACCCAGATCTTAGTCTGAAGCTTACAGCTTGGCTGCTCTGGTTCCAGTGATAGCTTGGACACCCGGACTATCTTCTCTGGTTAAGAAGATTTTGGTAGCAGCTCACAAATTGTCCACTAGGAAAGTTTACTTCAGTAATGGAAATGTTTTTCGATTTGTGAGTCCCAACATGAGTTGGATCCTTTCACTGCTCCAGTTATTGCTATTCTGGAACTTTTGGCAGATATTTTTCATCATTGTGTCAGTTCCTCTACAGTTAAGGTCGAGCTGGTAGCCATTTACAATTTTCTTATAGGAGACCGTTCGGCTTCCCTAGCTTCTTCCAAGCTTTGTAAAACCTTTTAAAAGGTACCTTTTTACTTCGGGATTCAGTTAAGGACCCCATGCCACCTTGGGGAATCTTACTCTAGTTCTGCAAGCTTTGGTTTCTTCCCCTTTGAACCTGCAGCTACAGTGGATTTGCAGTTTGTCTTGGAAGACAGCTTTTCTGGTAGCTATTACTTTGGCCAAAAGAGTGTAGGAGATTTAGGACTTGTGTATTAAGCCTCCGTATGTGGTGGTCCACAAAGATACGGTGTCCTTGCACATGAACCCGTACTTTCTCCTGAAAGTGGCTTCAGAATCCAACATTAATGGCTTTAGAATCCAACATTAATCAGATTATCAATCTCCCTGTTTTCTTCCCCAACTTTCAGAATAAAGGAGAGTATAAATTGCACTTTTTTGATGTTCATAGGCAGTTGTGTTTTTATTTACATAGAACAAAGTTCTTTCATGATTCAGGTCAACTTTTTGTTTCCTTTTTTATGCCCTTCTTAAGGAAAGCAGCATATTGCCCGTTGGATCTCGCATTACGTAGTTCAGGCATATACAGCCAAAGGTTTATCTCCCCCTGGTCAAATTAAGGCACCATTCTACTAGGTCTATGGCTACTTCAGCTGCCTTTTGGTCTAGGGTTTCATTGGATGAAATTTGTTTTACCGTGACTTGGGCATCCTCGCACACATTTATTTCTCACTATAAGTTGGATTTCCTGTCCAGAGGCAGAGCATCCTTTGGCTGCACTGTGCTTTGAAATATCCTTCCATGAGGACCTCCCAGGCTCTTGTGGTAGCTGGGGACTCTGTCCCACAGGTTGAAGAGCAAATGAAAACAACTTCATCTGAGTTGTTGCTTTTCATTTGTCTTCAACCGCCCCTCCCTACCTTTTGCGGGCTGTACAGTGGATTGGGTGGATAAGACATGGCCCTTACTGTGGCAAGCTTTTGCCCTTCCTATGGTGCTTTTAACATACTAATACCAAGGGGTTAGGCTTATGGTTAGGTCATGGTGGTGGTATGGTCGGTAGTAAACTCTGAGAGGAGGAGGGAGACTGGGGACATTATGGGTAGGAGAGGAGCTTGGAGCTCAGATCTGATGCTAGAAAATGTGGCATTGTTGGATTTGTGACAGATCCGAGTCCCGCAGGTTGAAGACAAATGAAAAGGAACTCAGATGAAACATTATGGTGAGTAAATAATTTTATTTTCTGCTGTACCAGAGAAGCTGGAAGGAACACACTATTAAATTTATGAACGCACAAATAAGCAGCTGGACTAGTATTTCACAACAGGATTTATTAACTGAAAGTGCACATTGTGTGTATGCTGCAAACCTGGGCATGAGAAAAGCAACCTAGACCTTTTGCAATCTTACCAGCAGAAGGAATTGATTCTGTCAGAACTGTGGCAGAAGAACAAGTACTAAAAGTGGGAGATAGAAGAGTGATTGTGGAGAATGACTACTCATTGTACACAGGCAGAAGAGGAGTAAATTTATTCCATTATTCAGGGAATGTCGAGAAGCTGGCATAAGATTCAAGCTGGAGTACCCAGCTATCTTCAAAATATTTTTCCCTGGAAGGACAAAATAATTTTTTGAAGAAGTACATGCTAAAAAAATACAAAAGTTTGTCCAACAAAAAGTGAGCTGTGAAAACAGAAGGAGATTCTGCTGCTTGTTTTAGTAATAGACCACAGACGGACTGTGCCAGTGAAACCTGTATCACTGTTTCAATGGAGCATACTTGAGAGAAAGAAAAAAAAAACACAAGTTGACTAGAAGAATTGAGAATATGTTGGAACCAAAGCAAAGACAGGATCTGGGAGATGGAGATGAGCAGGAATAAAACCAGTAACTTGGAAATTGACAAGCATGGGATTACAAAGCACTAATTATATTTGTGAAAGATGACAAAGAAAATCTGGAAATATTGTACTTTTTTGGACTTTGTTAAACTTCTAGGGGACTCATGTTTGGAAGTAAAAACATTATAGTGCATGATTTTCTTTGCATGCTATGAAGTAATTTTCTCAGTTATTTTTAAGTGTAATGGGGATACTAATGTAAATAGTGCTCCTGTTTTTTTTTTTCTTTCTCCTTCAGTTTTAAGAAATATAGACACTGCATTGTAAAAACTCTGGTTAAAAGAGCATGACAAAAGAAAATTAAGTGTGATTTTTCTCATTTTTGCATTGGAGCATGACTGGGTTAAGTTCCTTAGCCTAATCTAGTAAAGCAGGTTTAAGAAAAGCAAGTAAAGAATATTATAAGGCTCTTGGTGAGGTTCTTTTGTGGTCTTTCCAGCTGTTAGAAGTGTCTTGTGAGGTACATCCCAAATGGGGCATTGTACTCTATGATGGGTCTGATGACTGACTAGTAGAAGGGCACTATAATATCTTTATTTCTAGATGCGAACCCTTTACTAATTATATGGGCTACATAGAAGGATTTCCTAACTACTTTGGCAATATGATTGTCAAAGGAGAGATTACTATCTACCTGGGTCCCCAGATCTCTCATTACCTCTTCTGTATTAAGGGGGCTGCCACCTATGTGGTAATTCATCGGTGTTTTGTTTTTACCAAATGGGATGACTATGCATTTTTTGGCATTTAGCTTGAGACCATGACTTTGACACCAGGTGTCCGTCTCAGTAAGGCCCTTTTGGAGAATGTCTGTGTCAGCCGGAGAGTCCATTATGGCTCCTAGTTTGCAGTCATCAGCGAACTTGGTTAGCCATAGTCCTCCTGTATTTGCCTGTATATGCCGAACAGTAGGGGTCCCAGAACCGAGCCTTGTGGAACACCACTTGTGACTGGTTTAGAGTCTGACCTGGAGCCCACTATTCTTATCGTGTGAGTTCTGTCTGTAAGCCAGTTGGAAACCCATCTCGTGATGTAGGGGTTTATGTTCAGGCTGGTGAGGTTTTCTATAATTCCCAAGTGGAGAATTGTGTCAAAAGCCTTGGCAAGGTCATGGTAGGCTGTGTTAACCTCCTTCACCTCATCTATGGCCTTGGTGACCGTCTCGAAGAAGTTAACCAGGTTTAGTAGGCATGATCTGCCCTTAAAGCCGAACTGGGTCTGGTCAAGTGTTTGGAGGTTCCCAATGTCTTTGTTAATGAGTTCCATGATGATGCGCTCCATAGCCTTGCAGACCAGGCTAGTCAGGCTTATGGGGCGATAGGGTCAGTTGTGGCCCCTCCTTTGTGGAGCAGAATAACCTTTGCTGTGCACCATTCTATGGGCCCATAGCCTGTGTAGATGCTGAGGTTGAACAGTGTGTTTAGGTGGGGGGTTAGTTCATGCAAGAAGCAGCCGGGGACACCATCTGGCCCCATTGACGCTGTGCTTTTGAAAGGGCTGTTTTCACCTGTGCGTCTGATTTCTGGGACACTACACATTTCTGGTATTATTGTGGGCCCTTTTGGGGGTGAGAGGGGGGGTGAAGTTTCTGCCAGGATGTTGGCAATATCAGTAGGTTCATTATAATTTGTGCTATTTTGCACTAGCTCAGAGCATATCTGCGAGTTGCCACTTAGATTCTTGACATAGCTAAAGAAGGCTTTGTGGTTGTCTTTCGAATCCTTGGCTATTTTTCTTTCAAAGTTAGCCTTGGATGATTTTATGAGGGACCTTTAGTTTCTTACTGATACTGATCAGGGATGTATTTCCTTCTTGGGATTTGCTTTTTTTTCTGAACTAGTTTCCTCCTCCTATTGTATAGCCTGTTTATGGCAGGGGTCCACCAGACTGGTTTCCTTTTCTTAGGGGAGTGAGTCTTGGTTTTGCTAGGGATGGCACAATCCATGCATCCTTGTAGGTGCTCATGGAGTGCATTTGTAAAGGTTCCAGCATCTTGGACACTGTTATCCTTTAGCATGGGGGGTGTGAAACTTGCCACCTCTGTCTTAAGTAAGGTGAAGTTTGCTATAGAAAAGTTTTTCACTCTGGTTTCCTTGGTTGGTGGTGTGGACATCCATAGTGATTAGTTTGGTCTGATCTAACCAGTGACTGGTTGACCTCCGGTGCGGAACACCTGTTGCTCATGTTGTTGATGACCAGGTCCAATATGTTTTCCCCTCTGGTAGGGGAGTTTACCGGCTGATCCAGGGCATTTGAGTTGATAAATTCCAGGAAGCGCTGGACCTGGGAGTTTGTACTTGAGTAGTTTTCCCAGTTAACGGTAGGGTAATTGAAACCGCCCAATATCAGGGTGTTTGGTAGGACCTTCATGTTTTCCAGTGTCTCCAGAAAGGCGGAGTGGTGGCCCTGGGTCATGGAGGGTGATCTGTAGCAGGCCACAATTTGCATTGCAGATTTGCCCGATGTTAGTTGCACATGGATGATCTCAGAGGTATCCTGCTGCGCCACTAACCTGGAGGTGTAGGTATCCTTGAGTATGGATACACCCTCTCCTTTTATGTTTCGGTCCATGTTCTGTGGTATGCCTGTAGAAGTTTTGAAGCTAGGAGGGAAAAATCTGAAAGATCTGGAATTTTTTTTTAACAGTATTTTAAGAGAAGTACCAACATCCTGGAAGAGAGAGAGAGAGAGTATCTGTAATACCTAAAGGAGGTAAAGATCCATCAGGTCCAACTTCATACAGGCTCATTTCAATACAAAACCTCGATTTATAATGTATTTGTCTATAATTGGTAAATGAATGGCAAAAGTGATGCCAGCAGTGATAGATATGGATCAGTGTGGTTTTGTGGAGGGGAGACAAACATTTGAGAACATGAATAGAGCACTGATAATCCAGAAGGAAGCAGAATGTAAGAAAATACCACTGTTGTTGGGTCTTGATGCAGAGAAAGCTCCCTGATAGAATTATAAGGTTGATTAGGAGGATATGTATGGATTGGAGGTGAAAATTAAAGTGGGCGAGTTCCTGTCTGATAATTTTTGCTTGAGCAGAGGAACCATGCAGGGGTGCCCTCTCTCCCCTTTATTTGCATTCTATTTAGAACCATTGGTAAACCAAAATAACGGACTCAGAAATTCGAGGATATAACTAGTATGGTATTCAAGAAAAGATGGCTCTGTTTGCAGATGATATTTTATACCTGAAAACCAGAAAGGGTCATTTCAGTGTTGTGGAACATTTTAAGACATTGCAATATATTTTTGGGATACACAATTAATGAAGCTAAACTAAAATCAGTAGCAATTAAATTTTGGTTCAGCAATATCCATATTTATGGGGGCATGATGAAGTATTTAGGAGTACAGATTAAAAACGTTTCCAGTGTGGCAACTAAGGGTATATGAGAAGAGACTATTGAAAATGTATACAAAAACAGAAGCAGTTGAGATGCTTTTATATTCCCTTTAGTCTTGTATTTAAGTCAGGCATATTTTTATCAACCAGAGGAGAAGTTGTGGATAGCAATTAATAAAGAGCTCTGAAGGATTTTATTTGCGAGTGTAAGACAGCAAGAGTCAAGTGGGATAAGATGATTCTTTCAGTAGAACAAGGCAAATTGGAATTACCTGATTTGAAGCAGTGTTTCAGAGCAACACAGTTAAGGCTGTAATATATAGCACAAGCAGAAAACTGTAATTCGGAGTGGAAAGGTATGATGATAAAATGGGGGAGGGGATTGTCTCAAGAAACAAGGAGAGACTAGTATTTTGGATTCAGACCTTTAACCAGAATAACAATAATCATACAGAATACTATATTAATAAAGTAGCAGAAAGTATTCTAAGAACTAAGCCAACATGAGAATGGAGAAAGGAGATTCTGCCAATAGGGTTGACTGCAATTAGGGATACAGACAATAGGCAAGAGGGGGCTGGAAAGTTATTGGAAAAAAATTGGCAAAAGAACCAAAGCCAGAGTGGGAAAGGGAAAGGAAAGTGGCCAAGGATTTATTTGGACTGCAGGCTAGAGATTTCCCTCCCTATCAAGGATTGATATCTGAGTATAGGCAAAGAAAAAGCTATGGGGGTCCTAAATGAAAGACCAGCACTGGTAGAGATTTTTGTAGACACTAGAACAGAAGCTGCCATTAAAAAAAGAATAATTTAGTAGAGCATATTGGCAAGAGAGATTGGATAATCAATTCACAAAGAAGCAATGGGTATACATGTATGTCTCTCAAATATGCAACAAAGTCTAGAAGATTTAGGATCTTTGCTTGGAAGTGTTTACATAATCCAAATATTTTTTCTCAGACAGCAAATGTTGGAGGCATGATAAGGAAGAAATAGGTAACTAGGAACAATATTTTCTGGGAGTGTAATGGTCTGGCAGACTTTAAGGATTCCATGCTGCCTGCTCTGTTAGATATTGGATGAACAAGCTGGTGTAATTAAGGAATATTTTTTTTTTGTGAGGAATGATAGAGTTGGAATTACCTAGACATAATAAAGCTTTGTCAAGTCTAACTCTGGCTGCCAAAAAAGCAATTACTAGGAAATGGAAATCAAACATGTAAACTAACTTTAACTTTACTAGAAATAGTGAATATAGTAACGAAGATAAAACAACTGGAATTGGGATCTTTAGAAAAGCATAGAAGCAAATTACATAGGAAAAATTGGAATTGCGATAATATATGCAGAGGAGGACTGCGGTTTTAAACTAAGGCAGGACTTGAACAAGTTAAGTAATGTTTGACAATGACTGGCTAGATTATAAGTGTTGCATAATGTCAGCGTGGTTTGTAATGTATAATGTTTGCAACTGGAAATGTCAGTATGGTTTGTTTTCATTTATATAAATGTAAGATTACCAATATTATATACTTTAATAAAGACGTTTCTTGTTTAAAAAAAATTTCACTGCTTCTATCTAGCTATCCATATTCATAAACAAGAGCTTTCAGTTTTTTAGTACCTTTTGTTTAGTCTCTTCCCAGTTATCCTAAGCTGCCATAACAATCCATTTTAACCCATACTTAATTTGTGTGTCCCCATTAATATCTGTATAATATTGCTGAGTCAATTTATGTGTGGGTACATAGTTTGGAGCTACAGCCTTTGTTGTTATCTTCATTAATTGTATTTCCCAAAAAGACTTAAAAGCAGAAAATGACCTCTCAATGTTGTGGAACATTGTGTGATAGTTTAATCAGGTGCAAAATAATATCATCTGCATATAAAACCAACTTGTCTTGATTACCATACCAGTTATATCTTTGAATTTCTGAGTCCCTTATTTTCTTTGCCAGTGGCAATAAATATAATGCAAATAAAAGGGAAAGAGGATAGACCTGCACAGTTTCTCTGTTCAGACATAATCAGAGAGTTACCCTTCCACTTTTAATTTTTACCTCCTGTCCCTCGTACAGCCTCCTAATTAATCTTATTATAGCAGGGAATGCAAACGCTTCCATTGCCCTACTTGGGAAATCCTAGCTTACTCTGAATACTTTCTCTGCATCGAGACCCACCAACAACAGCTACAGCTGTATTTTCTTATCTTTTCTTATATTCTACTTCTGTCTGGGTTGTCTTTGTTCTATTAATGTTGTCAAATGTTTGCCTCTCCTCCACAAAACATTTATTTGCTTCTGTTAATTTTTTCCAACACCTTTGCTATTTGTTCAGCTATTATTGATGCAGACACTTTCCAGTTATGGTTTAAAATTGCATTGGGCCTCTATGAAGTTGAGTTTAATGGATCTGTACCATCTTTTGGTATTGTAGCCACCACAGCTTTTTTTTTTTTCCACCAAGTATGTTGGTGCTTCCCCTCCTTTTAAAATGTTGTTGAACACAAACTTCCAAATGTATCACTTTCTTCCCTCTTAGCTTCCAAACTTCCCCCTAAATACCATCTATTCCTGGAGACTTTCCTGCAGATTGATTTATGCGTTGCCTTTTTATCTCCTCTTCTCCTGTCTTGACTATTAATTGTTGAACCTCATGCTTGTCTAACATTGGCATACTTAAGTCTTCCATAAATGTTTCCATTTGTGCTCTCTCCTGATTTCCACATTTCTCTGCTTTATGCAAGTTTAGGCAACAGAAAGTAGAAAGGGTTCTTGGCAATCTGTTGTGCTGAAATCAAAAAGTTCTTAGCAGCAATCTTTCTAAACTCATGCATATTATCCCGATATCCCCTTACTTTCTCTCTAGCACTCTGCAGTTGCTTGTTGTTTTAGATTACACTTATTCTGCATTACTTTAACCTTTGTCACCCCCTCTAATTTACTTCTTAACCATATTTTTTTTATTTTTACCCTATTTTTAAACTCCATTTTCATTTTATCTCCCTTGGTAGCAATACTTTCTGAAAAAATTTCTATCTACCATAATAACTCTTGAATAATTTTCACTACTTATGCCTCTCTTTTTAACAGGTAGATAGGATGTGTGAGTGTCTCATTTTAACTTCATTACACTGCATTTTTGTTTGTGTATGATCTAAAATGGTTATTGGATGTGTGTCAAAGCTTTCAATTAAATGCACATTCCTATAAGAGAGAATTTGTCTAGTTTAGCCCAGTTACTATACCATGGGGGATATGTAAATTTTCTCTTGATTCCTACTACTGAATTCACTGTGAAAAACTGAGGGTTTGACAGCACAGCCAGATAGAATTAAATTCTGTGTCATTGTAAATATTAATATGATCATAGGCTTGTTTCACAAATGTAAAGAAAACTGGGTTGTTTGTTGAGCTTCAGAAATGCAACCACAGTTGCACCCTGCTGGAAGAAAGCTGATAAAGAAATTTTCAATTGTGTATGAGTTCATGCTTGGAGATGGGATGTCTGGACTAGGAAATTCTTTCTATTGTCCTAAGACACAGATAATTATTAGGTTTCACATGTAAAAGTGTCTTATTGCTGTAACTTACTGGCAGGTGGAGATTAAAAAGAAATGTTAAAATGTTGAGTTCTTTGAGCCTGGGAAACATTAGCAGAAGTGTCAAGAATGATGTAATCTGAAATGACTGCAGTAAAGTGTGTTATCAATTTAAGGACCATCTCAGAAGGTTAGAATAGCATTTTGTATTTGTCTTCAGATTTGACAACAACTCATCATCACTTTGCTTTTCTCTAAGAAAAGTTATTTAGATCTTAGTATTTCTCTTAGAGATAGATAGGAATATAGCCAGATTAGTCTAGCTGTTTTGTATATTTATGTTGGACTAACCTGCAATATTGTTTTAAAGTATTTTCCTGTGATTTCTGAACTCTCTAGCACTGTGTTGAATTGATAAGTAGTGTATTGTGTTGTTATTAAATATATTTAAACCTTTTAACTGTGTCTTAAGAGTACTTGCATGTATTTAATGACACTGTATAGGCCACTCCTAAATAGCCTTCAAGTCTTAGTCACACTTACCAATTGGATAATAACAACATTGCACAGTAGAATTGGACACCTTTTGGTAAGGGTCTTTATAGTAGCTGATAAGGGTGGTTGGTGGCTGTCGGTACTACCTTATATTCTGGGCAGAAGGAAGCATAGCTGGAGAACCTGTGCCAGCCTTCCCCAGGAGGGTCTGTGTGCTTTGTATATAGTTCATACCTCAAAGTGTGTGTGTCAGCTACTTGGGCAGGGACACGCAGCACTGGTTGGGCAGAGAGGGTGCTGAAGGTTTTGGCTTGACCACTCCGCTGAGATCTGTACCCTATAGCTGTGCCAGTGGGGAGTCCTATTGGGGATCTGGAGAGAAAGGGAGAAACCAGCCCCAGACTGACTGTGATATCGGTGTGCTTTTAAGGGAAATTGTACTTTACTGTGTGTACTTCTTATCCTCCCAATATGGACACCCCTCACTGGTGTTAGTGGTGAGAATTGAGGCTTCTTGATTTACTGTGCCAGTGCATGGGTGTCACATTCATGTCTTCCATAGAATGTTTTCATAAATTTCTTCAGAAATCTAACCTATTTTGTTATATAGTTCCATTCTAGGTCCCCCAGATACATCCTCACTGTTGCAGAGCAAGCTTATGTACCCACCTACAAGTAATATTCCCTTCTGAAAGATGATTATTTCTCTTAACACTTGTGCTCAATAATAGCAGTTTTAGGTGGAATATAAATACATGCCAGCATAATCCACCTCCCTTGCCAGTACCCCCTTACTACCACAAATCACTGTTGCAGCTTCTCTAGCAATTAGTATATTTGTCACTGATACTCTGCTGAATATCTGTCTTGAAATCCTTTCTTCATCAAATTCACATGTTCACTTCTTTCCAAATGTGTCTCCTGTAGCATTGCTAGTTGCACTCTGCATTTCTTAATATAATTCAGTACATATACGTTTTTGTTTATACCTGTGAGGCCATTCATGGTCCAAAGCAATATGGACAGTGCAACCATTAGGATAAGAGGTTGTCATTCCCACCTATTTATATATATATATGACAGATTTTTTTTAAATGTCTGTTTCCATTTTTGTGTTACATGCACCCACTAATGTTTGTCAGGTCAATCTTGTATTCAGTTGTTTCTTGTCATCTTGATTTGAACCTCTGCCACATTTTGCAAGACTTTTTGTTTTATTTAAAACACTCAAACAAAAAAAAAAACACATGCACACATGTGGAACAACCCCATAACCCATTAACTTAAAACAAATGCACATAGCTATGTACAAACTCAAATAATGAAGTTTAACCTTCCTGTTGGAAACAGTTGAACAAATCAACAGCTATACCCACAGGCTTTAACTAACTTAAGGTTATTTATGTTAAGATGCATGTTACAGTCTGTGCTCCTACTTAGGATAATTGCTGTCTGTTCTTGTCATATATTTTGAGAGAGAATGCTTGTATGCTTTCAGGAAATGTTAACTTGTAACTTAAGAGATGTGCACTGCCTCTGTTTAAATGAAACTAAATTATTCAGTGCTCTAGTAAATGCATTGAAAAATGTAGTGACCAGAGAAACTGCTCTTATTCACTTACAGTGATTTTAAACTTTGTTTTAAGCTGATTGCTTTTGTACCTTTTAATTTTTTTTTCTGTTGGTAGACTGTGTCCAGATGTCTTGAGATTTATTGCTTTCACCTGTAGTCAGCTTGTGTCCATGGAGAAATAAGAATAGAATGTGCAGTTGCCCTCAGCTGTAGACTTCACACTGAACATTTATTTGCTAAAGGAACATTATATACATCATAGACAGTGGTCTTTTGTTTTAAAGCTTGCTCAATTACACTAAAATGTATTAATTAAACCGAGGGCATTAATCCAGCCATTCACCTATGCAAAAGTTTAAAGGAAGTATCTTCAAACTAACAAAGGAAAAAAGAAAAAGTACTTGTGTGGGTAAAGATACCAAAGTAAATAATCAATGAAAGTGCGTTACTGTGGAACTTGCAGTTTATATCATGAAATGTTTTATACAAATGTATTAAGAACAAAATTTTTTACTTTTTTCTTTTTATTGAACTTTCCAAACATTAATGACATGAAGTGAGGTATATGCCATTCAGTGCCCCCAAAATGTTTAACAAAGTCATCAGAAAACCCAGTCTTGGCCACTTTTTCTTATAAAGCTATATTTCACAAATGAGTGAGGTTTTATGGTCTCAATATTTATTCACTAATTTCCATCTCCCCACCCTGAACTCTGGTTCATGTCCAGGATTCTTCTAGTCAACTCATGTGCATTTTTCTGTGTCTCAAGCGTTTTCCTTTGTAACATTGGAAAATGTTTACTAGCAAAGTCTATGAGCTTTATTATCAGAAGAATGAGAAGCAGAGTCTCCTTCCTTTTGATGGCTCAATTTTTGTTGGACAAACGTTTGTATTTCCACCAAAGTCTGGTCTGCATAAAAAAAATGACTTTACTCTGCCAGGAAAAAAATGAAAACAGCTGGGTACAGAATCTTACATCTGCTTCTCGACATTCCCTGAAGCTGGGATAAATTTACTTCTCTGCCTGGTGTACAGTGCAGAGTCATTTCCAGAAAAACTCTTGTCTCCAATTTTTAATGTTTTGCCCTTCTGCCACAGTTTTTTTCAGAATCACTTCTCTCTGCTGGTATGATTCCATCTTTACTAGTACAAGTCTTGGCTGCTTTCTGATGGCCAGGTTTGGAGCATACACACTGTGCTATTTCGGTTAACAAATCCTGTGGTGGAATACCATTCCAGTTAATTTACTTGTGCTTTCATAAAGTTAATATGGTCTGCTCCTTTTAATTTCTGTAGCACAGTAAAAATTCTCATGTTTTTCTGCATGCTGTCTGCTCTCTAGCACTACCATTTTTTGAAAATGCTCATCTTGAGCAGTTTCATACTCAGCTAGCTTTTTATTTTAGCTTCTGTTTTTTGTAGTTTTATCAGTTCATCTGAATAGCTGTTTAAAGTGGTTTGCCATCAAAATGTTGAATGTTGGTTCAGCGAACGCGGAAAGTTTAACATTAGTCGACTTTCCGTGTTGTCGAACATTAGAGTGAGATTACGTATCAGCAAATGCAAGTGTGCATTCGGTGATAGTAACGTGATGTTATGAGTAGATTGCGGTACAGTACAGAAAGGGAAATGTTTCCCTTTCCTCACTGTAGTGTGATCTCAGCGTTAGAATATTTATTTAATTTGCAGGGGGTGTGTGGGGGGGAAAGCCCCTCACAGGGGGCCTTGCCCCCCTGCTAAAACATGAATGACAATGTAGATGTTTCACTTATATTTTCACCTACACTGCCATCGTGGCCGATTTTCGCCATAAATGTCGAATCTGTTGAATTCGATCAACAGATTCAACATTATAACCTAACTGGTATGCAGGAAGTCTGACGTCATTTTAGTAGTATCGAATGTCCAGTTTTCTGATCTTCGATATTTTGATAGTAACCAGTTTAAAGATTCTTCTGATTTTTTTTTCCCCCAGCCTTTTGTTATTTCAGTTTGATATACTACTACACTGTTTCATTTGTTTTAATCAGTTCTGAGTACATTTGTTTATCTTTTCCTCTTAATTACTGGAAGTCATTTAGCCAACTGTTGTACCGAAGCTGAAGTTTGAACTGCTTTTTGCTGAACAGCTGCAGGATTCTTTCCAGTCAGTGTTTTCTCTTCACCTTTTCTAGTTAACGTTCTTTCAGGCTAAGTTTCTTCTTTGCTGGCATCCAGGCAGTTCTCCTAGTATGCAGCCGTCTTGGAAAGTCCAAAGTGACTTCATCTTCATCCTCCCAAGGAGCATATTTTTCCAACTGAGACCTTCATTTTGTCTTGGAAAAATGTGAGAACCTTCCAGAGTTCTCTATGTAGATCTTGTCTTTGAAGACAGTCCTCATTATGACTTTCACATCAGCTAGAAGGGATTCAGAGTTGTGTGTCATTTTGTGTTCAGAATTTTTGTTGCTTTTTATAAAGATATACCTATAATTAGCTAGTAAGCCTCCTTTATGCTTAACGGTATTATAACTTCTGCAGTCTAACTGCATACATAGTGTTCGGAGTGGATAATTCACACTGTATGTCAAATTTCTCACTCCATTTCCAAGTAGTTTTATTCACCTGAGAACAAGGTTAGTGCAATTTATTTTGTAGTAGTAGCTTTGGTGGGCTAATGTATGATTTATTTAGTTGATATGTTCTGTTACTGTGATGTCATGCAAAATTATAATTCTGAGATGAGTCTGTTACCTGCTTTTACAGTTATTGACAATTTTACCCTTTTATGAAACATGAAGTGGGCAATAATTTAAATTCGGATGCTTTCAAACATGTACTGCCCCCATCCCAGCCCACCCCACAGAAAATATATATGGAGTATCTCGAAAGAATCATGGGAACTGCCAAGAATAAAACATTAACGTGTATCCTTGGTGAATCTCCCAAAGGAGGGGGTTTACTGCCTTTTATCAAGTTTATTGATAAGTAAAATTCCTTAGAAAATTGTTCACTTTTAGGAATGGTGCTTTAGCTGTTAGTCGACCTGTTAATGTTCTCCTTGATTTTGGTAGTAATCATAATCAGACTGGCATTAATGAAGTCTTTGGGGTGATAGACATACAAAAGTTTATTATGGTGTACTTCATTCTCCAGGCATTACCTTGCGAGCAGAACAAATTATTTTGATGGAAATTATTATAGATTTGCAGTTTAAACCTTTAAGTACTTGTTTACTGTATATATTGTCAGAGTGCCAATAGTGTCTTTAGTTAATCTTTGCCATTAACATTTTGTTCATTTTATATGTTCATTGTTTGTAAAAGTGCTTAGGAAATGCACTCATAAGCATAAGCTATGACCATATTGCAGATAAAATGCTAAGTGATTAATTTTCCTGTAGGACAGTTGAAGTAGGGGAGAAAAGACAAACATTCCATCTGCAGAGTCTGCTGCCTTATATGGTTCCGTACAGGTTGTTGATGGACTAAACAGATTCGGTGACAGTATGCCATAATGAACTTTATGTCCTTTGGCTTTTTGACGTTTCGTTAATGTAGCCTGGTGGAATAATGTGTATTGATGCAAGTACTTTTCTAAAATGTGGGAAGAAGTTGAAGCTTAACAAGGTCTTAACGAGATATGGGGTAGAAGTATAGTCTAAACACATAAGATAATAATTATCTAGTCCTATACTTAGGATCTTTTGATATTTAAAAATGTTTTCTTGCATCTTTCTTTTTGGAGTAAAACTCCGCTTAAAGGGGAAATAATAAAATGACTTGTCATTCTGAACCTTATTGGCAAAATAGTTTTTACACCTTTCATATAACAAGTTGGATACAAGTGATGGATGAATTGGGTTTAAGAATTAAATTAATGGTTTGGATTGTTTGAGATGTAGGCTTGGAAAGCCTTCATCAGTGATGGTTATAAAGCTTCTTGAGGGTGTGTGTGGGGGGGCAACATGAACATTAATGTGCTTGATGTCTCAATAAAAGTGTTAACTCGTAACAGGTTTAAATAGTGTTTGACAAGGAACTGTCCTGAATGGTGTGCCAATCCATCACTGGGTGCACAACTGCACCTCTTGTAGTTTGTGGGCTTGCCAGTTTGTCTTGTCTTTGGATTTTTTAAGGAGACCAGACTGCCTAGCAAACCCCCATAATGATACAGTAAGGATTGCATTTAGTAAAACAGTAAAATTTCCTCAGTTCATGGTTAGGAGCTCAGAAGCAGAGACTTGTTTTCAGTCCGAGATGTATAGTTTTTGCAGATCTAGATGACAAGCGTAGGTGAGAGGGAGGTGGGAGTGGCAGTTCTTCTGTAGATGCTTAGGCAGGAGTGCATTAGACAGCATCTCAGAACACCTGGTCATTTATTTCTGGTGTTTGCTAAAAAGTTGCCGCTGATTTAGTAGGACTAATCTGGTTAACAGAACTTCTTTAAGTAACAGTAATGCGGCTTGCATTACAGTCATTTTCACTGAAAAATCTTGTGGTGACAAGGAGTAGATTTGCTATGGTCTGTTAAGTAAAGCTGAGCCTTAACCTGAATCATCCATTACTGAATTTCAAGTTTAGGGCATGGCTGTGAAGACTACTGCTGGAGAGTCTCAGGCAACCGATGTGGTGCACATATGACACATCAGCATAGAAATGTTTTAAATGTTTGATTCACAGAAGTAAGAAGAAAGTAGTTAGACTGAAAGTTTATGGTGTCTGACATGACTTTGTGAACCATTATTTTGAAGATGTATTCTGTGAAGCCTACTGCAGCTGATGATTATAGCACACCTGTAACAATAAGTTGTGTAAGGTTTGTGTAGATTACTAGAGCCAGTCTGTACATTTTTGTGTGTTTTACAGTGGCTTTGTATCTACTTAGCATGGAACTTTGTGTACGTTAATGGCAATGACATTTTAAGAAAACAATGTTTAAAAGTATAAAGTGAACTCTCCTAGATGTCTGCACTAATAGCATTGATGTCTGCGGTTGTGATATTGCCTGTTACTATTAGGAAGGAAAGGCTTGGTAAGTTGTAGATGTGTAGGCAATCACTGCATGGTATTATGGCTTAATAAATAGTGTGAAATCAATGAGGAATGTGCCATTGTAAGCACACTTTTTTTTTTTCCAGCTGCTAAAGTCTGTACAGTACTGACATTTCCTGTGCAGTGCTTGTGGGTGCAGTTTTCACAGGATATCCATTATGTGGTGGGATCTGTATTTGTGAAGGGTGTTTCATTTAGCTTTGTTACCCAGGTCACAGATTTGTATTTGGAAAGGCTCCAGCAGTCCTAAAACTTTAAACCCTGTATGTGGCCCGCTGAGACTGCTGTGGTGGCAGAAGTTAGTAATAAAGGTTCCAGAAAGACCAGTTACAAAGTATTCATTTGACTGCTGGTCCCCAGTGGGGGAGGAGTGATGTGCTTGACAGATTTATGTATTAAAGTGTTTAAATACTTATCCAGTAAATATTGTGCTGATAAAGGAGGATAAAAAATGGTACAAAATGCAGTACAGTCAGTCCAGGAGGGTACAGGTTGGGAATAGAATGTGTCTCTGTGTAGTAATACTGAAAGAAAGAAAAAATGTCCCCCGAAAGAGTTTTTTAAAAAAAAAAAAAAAAAACATTTCTTATGGGTACCCATAGCTGGCCTTAGGCACAGGCCAACTAGGCGGCCATCTAGGGTGCCGCTCTAGCAGGGGCGCTTTTTTCAGTATTGATTTGGTGTAGGTAGACCAGGATAGGGTCACCAGGTGGTGTGGGAAGGTACTGTGGAGCCCTTTTGCTTAGGGCACCAATTGACCTAAGGCCGCTCCTGTGGGTACCACATGGTTTTCCTAAAGGAGGGCACAGTGCTGCATGCCTGAAATCAGGGAAGATAGCTAGCCCTAAAGGACAGATGCAAGATGTGAAAAGGTTACCTTACCTAATGTTTTCAGATGCGCCTTTCCAAACGAGTCTCCTTTGAAGACTGAGGTTTGATGTGTAGTGATGGGGGAGTGCAGATTATGGATGTTTACAGAATGATTAGATACCTTGATCAAGGATAGAAACATTGTTTAGTAGTCCATCAGTGGAGCTGAATGTGCACTCAGATCACTGCTTTGATTTTGTGGGATGTATTCTGTAGCCAGGCCACAATTCTTTGTAATTTACATTCTTTAAAGTGACTTTCATGGTGGATCTGAGGAAGGGTTATCCCGAAAGCGCTTATCCTGTGATTTTACAAATAAAGACTTCAAAACGTTGCCAGCAGTGTTCAACCTTGCTTTATTACAATTGTCTTCGTTTTTTGCTCTGGTTGGACTTTAGCACCTTACTGTTTATTGGACATAAAGGTAGTTGATGGATATGATGTTTGAGCAGCTGTCACATGATGTAGCCGAATAAACATCTCATTCCAGGAAAAATTTGAGGGAAAAAAATGATCAAACTTTAAACAATACATACGTTGCCATAACCCTGTTCTTGCTGCATCATTGTTTCATAAAAAAATTGCAAGTAATCTTAACTATGTAGAATTCTTTGAAACATTTTCTTTTCTTTTTTGCTTTCATTGAAAGAAAGTTGCTATGCTTTACAGAATACTTCATTCAGCCAGCAACAGTATTGTGATAGAAGTAATGCATCTTCCTTCATGATTTCAGTGCCCTATTTTTTTCTGTTCTCTTGAAGAGAGAGACTGCTTCTTGAATATCTTGTCAGTTTAATTGCTTCACTGCATATGCTTGCATAATATAGAGAACTTGTGAGAAGAGATGCATCGTCAGTAAAGCATATTTATGAGGCAAGGAATGGCCCCTTTTTTGTAAGCTGCTTGTTGCAACACAAGCTGTATTTTCTCTCTTATATTTCAAGTTGCGCTTTTAGTGTGCACGCCAGTGCTTTTGTTTAGCATACTTTAAATGTGCTCATTCATTTAACTGAGACAGCAACCTTTTTTATGGGACACTTTTTGGTTAAAGCACAGTAATAAAAACCTAGGGCCCAGTTTGGGTAGCATGCTGAACCACAACGTATTTGTAAAGAGATAGGAGTACCCTGAAGAAACAGCTCAGCACAATTTGAAACTGATGCAGATACTGAGAGAACATGCTCATACCACTAAGGCAGCAACCAAAGGCCAGAAACTTCTGTCCCTGGAAAGAACACTGCAGCACTAAACACTCCCACCCACACCTGCATGTTTTTGTCATTAGAATTTATATTCTGCAAATTATGTTAAAGGTAAAATAACTGCTTCATACAGGATTGTCTTCTACAGTATCAGGGTAACCTTCCATCACCTGTACCAAATGGCACACATTATTTTACTTCTGCTGCACTTGGGGGGCCAGCAGGTGGGAAAGCTGATGATAGGCATAGTTTTTATTCAAACTAAAGGGGTGGCGAAAGCCACATAACTATGGGCTAGGCTTATAAATGCCCTTGGGCAGATAGCCTAGTATGAACCTATGAACCTATGAACCTATGAATCAGACACGCCATAGCCATACATTATTTTTCCTTTTTTGAAAGGATTTCTTGCATTCTTGAGATTTCATTGTATGTAGTTAATGATAGTCATTGCATTTAAAATGTGTGTGCTTATCCAAGTATAACTCCATCTCTCCCAGCAGTTTCTTTGCCTTATATTTCAACATCCTGCAAGAGCCATGATTTTTGTTACTCTGCTCGAAAAAGGTGCCTACCCCTGATAATGACTGTTTTGCGGCCCTGTGTGGCAGTTTTATGTTAAATCCCTCCCTCCCATCTTTATTCCACCAAAAGTTGGGTTGTATGAGAGCCGGTGACTTCAGGGTAGTTGTTACAATAGCTTTTGGTCAGATCTTTGACTTCAGCTGCAATAACAATTGCTGTTTGAATCTTCTGATGCTTATGTGGAGGTATTTGGCATGGTACTGTTTTCCTTGGTACCGTCAGTAAAACTATTGGCATTTCCTGCTATCCGGTAGAACCATGGTCAGTCTGACTTTCTGTGGACAGACGATATGATTCAGATGGTCACTACCTCAGTAGAAAAACCATACCCAACAACCTGGAACTTCCCCTGTGAGATTACCTCAGGACAAACACAATTTTGCCAAAGGTTGGGATATAGTGCTGGCCAGTGTCATTTTAGAGTAGCTGTTACTACATCTTTTGGTCAGATCCTAAAGACAGTAGTTCTGGCCAACGGCCATTATTATGGATTAACTCTCAAAAGATGTTAACAGAAGCTTTAACAGCTTCTCTAAAGTCACTATTATGTAGTATTTTGTTATCACCGAACAAATGAATGAACAGAATGTTAAAAAATTTTGACTAAAAGATGCAAGTCCATGAAACAATAAGATTAAAATAATGTTGTGGGGGACTTATCCCCACATTCCTCATTATTATTATTTTGACGGAAGAAGTCTCTATATTTTGAGTAAGGATGATGCTTTTGTTGGCTCATTGTATACTTACTTTCTCTAGAATGCACGGATCTTAGAGTATTTGTTGAGGGAAGAATGGGGATTGCCCCCTTGAAGCACAAAGTATATTTTTACAATTTTGATCTTGGTTACTGATACTTGGTAATTTTTCTAGCTTTAGTAAATTGCAACCATTTGTAGTATGTTTAAGGGATTTGTATCTTTTAGTCAAATATTTTTATGGTGTTGTGGTTCAGTAAACCATACTTGCAAGAAAGCTACTAGAACTGTCATTCACAAACCCAGGAGCTGCCACCACCCTTCATGAGCAAATTGTCCCCGCGACATTTTTTTTCTCACATCTCTTAATTATGTGTGTATGGCTGAGTTAGCAGGGGAAAGCTGGATGCCTAAAGAAAATATCAGTTGGAAATTCTTAATTTCTTCATTTTGATCCATTTTTATCTTGTAAACCTGACCCCCAATACACACACGCAAACACACACACACATACACATGCACTTTGGGAATTCTGCATTATCTGTTTTAAAATGTATCTGTTTATAGTGACACAGTTCAGTCAACTGTTTTAAATGCTTCACTTTTGAGAGAGTTGCTCAGACAGCAAAGGATCCTTACATAACCACCTTTTGTATGCCCACAGAGTAAGTGTACCGTCTCTAGAAGTCTGGATTAAATGTACATCTGCATGTCTTAGAGGATGAAGGAATGAGCTACAGAAAGATGTATCCAAGGAACTTTGGTTTGATTCACACCATGTTTGCTGCCCAAGTAACTGTGAGGCACCTCTGAAGTCTGGAAGTTGGCAGCTAGAGAGCCATAGCCAGTTGCCATGTGCATGCTGTCATACTGGGCACATCTAGTTTATTTAGCAACCTGCAGTTCTTTAATTTTACATTTTTGAAGCAGTTAAAATTATTTTTTAGTAGTCTGTTAGCACTAATGCAGATGTTACACTGATAAGTGCTTGTTCTGTTGCCTTTCAGTATTGATGCTGGTGAAGTCTGGTTATTCTTAACAGTTATGGTACCAGTACTATGACCTCTTGGAGACGCTTTCTTTATGTTGCTGTGCACATATTAGTTTGTCTTTCAGTTTAAATTTGTTGTCCACAAGAAAGAAAAAAAATTGAAAAAGGTCTCTTGTGATACACAGTTCATTAATGTGTGTTGGTAATACTTCTGCCTAGGATGTATTTAAATAGGTGAGAATTTTTAGTTGAAGGTAGTCAAATCCTCTAGGATGTATGACCTGAGAGGGGATTTTGTGAAGCAGACAGAGAAAAGGACACAGGAAGTGGTGAAGACATGCTGCAAAGTGGTTAACTTATCAACCTTGATGGAAGTGTTTATGGGTGATGTGCTGATAATATTAGAAACGAAAGAAGAATGCAATTTCAGTGAGAGGGAGTAGCTGTGTGGTGTGGATAAGATGCTGTTGTGATAAGATACTGGGTAGATGCATGAGGTAATAAAATGTAGATGGACCCCACCAATGCATCACTTTAAGTGTTGAAAGATGTGGCTGCAAGAGTATACTCAGACTGGTCCCTCTAATTTATGTGAGTGGGGTGGGTGTAGCTGACATGCTGAGAGAAATATAAGAATAGTGGTGCTTCAAGGGGAAAGGTGAAGTATTTGGGGAAATTTGAGATCAGTGGGGTTGTGTGCAGTGTTAGGAAACATACAGGATTAAGTTACAGAGCTATGATGGAAACATGACTGCAGAAGACTGGGAATGGAATGTAGTGTGGATTAAGAAGCATAGGGAAGTGGTGGGGGTGAGGATGACAGTGTACATTAAATACAGATGAGATCTTCTGTAGATTTTTGAGTAGAAGGAAGGATTGACAGATGTTCACCTTAAAACTGGACAGAGATGCCTGTGTGTCATAGGCTTTGGCCCTGGTGACTGACTGCATTACATAGATGACTTAGATGCATGAACGTAGAAATGAAGTGAATAAGAGTAGGCAAAGAGAAGAGCTGTAGAAGTTGGAATACCTTAATCATCCAGTAGTAAACTGGGGGGTGCCCAACTCCTGGATAAGAAAAATGGGGGAGGAGCTCTGGTTTGAGCACAAGGGGAAAGATCCTTGACTTAGCCTAGAACTTAGCTGCCCTTAAAGGATATTTTAAATCTAGCCACGTTCACCTTTTTTTCGCTAAAATTAAGCTATTCCATTTGGTTAGAAATTTACCTTGCCCATCCCACAGTTGTTAATTATATGTTACTTTTATGAGAATAACTGGGATCATACCATAGATAATTTGAGGAGACCCATGGTTGGGATAAAACATTTGGGAACCAATTCTGTCCATTAGTAATTCAAGGGGCAGTCATGGGGTAAAATTTTTGTATCCCATTCATAGATGCAAGTTGCACTTGAATATGGACAGGGATGAACTTTGTTTTATGTGGATGGGGGTGTCTGTTCAAGAGCAGCAATATCCTCAGGATGTACCTGTCCCTCAAACTCTTCTGTACACGTTGCAGATGAGGTTTAGATCCCTAGACAGAGTATTTCTGTTGCTATTTCACTTGCTCGTGTGCAGTAAATCTGCCAGTATTGGGTCAGTGGATGTATGTCAGGCACAGGTCGCCTCTTGTCAGTTTGTAGGATACAGAGTAGAGTGATAAGGCTTTGAATCGGTTCATAATACGACATGTTGTTCAAGCCTTGCATCCTTTTAGTAAGGTATCTCTGTGGGCATTCCTGTTGCATGCATCTGGATAGAGAACATGCCAAAGGGGGCATTGAGGGGCGAGTAAAGGGGTACAGTAATATCTCTACATCTAGACATAATCCCTTTGTTTCTATATTGCACAGTTTATAAGGATTTTCGTACAACAGTAGACGTGTGTTGGTCAAGCATTAGGTCAGTGTCCACATAAGTTCCCATATCCTAAACAACTGTCAACTCTTAGGGGCTTGTTGTCAATGTGGTAGTTCCCTGGGATAGATGACTTTCCAAATTATAAAGTAATGCATTTTTTGACATTTAGTTTCAGTCCATGGTTTTGGCACCAGTTGTTTTGGACAAACCATATTGCAGTATGGCCAAGTCATTTGGGGATTCAATGTCTGCTCCTAGTTTGCATTCATCTACAAACTTTGTCAGCCAGAGCCCTTTAGTTATTGGCTTTCATTTCAGAAAAGTAGATGGCAAACAGGAGAGGGCATAGCACATATCCTTGGACTCCACTGGTCTCTTTCTAGAAGTTTTTTAGAGTTAATTTCCCCTATTTTGATTGCCTGTGTCCTATCTATGAGCCAGTTGGCAATCTAACAGGTAACATGGGAATTTTTTCCCAGTTTATTTAGCTTTTCTACTATGCCTGAGTGGGGAATTGTCAAAAGCTTTGGCCAAGTTGAGGTATGCCATGTGTACCATTTTGCTTTCATCCATCACATTGCTGACCTCTTCAAAAAAATTCACCAGGTTGAGTGAGCATGACCTACCCCTGATGAGTCCAAACTGAGATGGATCCACCGTTTGGAGTTTCTCTATGACCTGATTAATTCCATAAGTCTTTCCATGGCTTTGCATATGAGATTTGTGTGTCTGTAATTGCCCGAGTCTGTTGAAGATCCTCCCTTATGCAGGGAATTAACTGTAGCTGTTCTTCATTCATTTGGTACAGAACATGTATGGAGGCTGTGTGTGAACAGTGTTAGTGGTATGGCCAGATTGTGCTTCATACTATTTAAAGTACATCCAGGGATATTGTCAGGACACATTGGTGCAGTATTTTTAGCTTTTGATAGCGTTTTTAGAACGTGGTCTTGTGTGAGCTGGAGGCAAGCCAGTTTTAGGTACATCTTGAGGGGCCAATGGAGGGGAGAAGTTAGAGCTGAATTTATCACACAGTACGTTGGCTGTATCTTCAGCTTTAGAGAGGTAATATTGTTTACAATCAGCTCAGCACATTGCTGCATTGTGCTTTTAAGATTATGAGCATAACTAAAAAAATGCCTTGATTGTCTTTGGCTTTGGTAGCTGTTTATGTTCATAGGTATATACTAGGCTAACTATCCCCAGGACCTTTATAAGCCTACCTGTGCAAACAAGTTATGTCCCTATGTGTCATGGGAGTATTTTAGGAAGAGGCTATTTTTAGGAAATTTATGTTTATGTTGGGGAAGTATGTTAATTTTGGCATTACTGTCAGCCTGTGTTTTTCAGAGACATGGAGAGCCAGACCTGGGCTGAATTTTCAATTTCAAAAACATTGGTCAGGGTGATAGACTGTGCTACACACTGATGGGGAGCCTGTTCCAGAGCATGAAGATCCTCTTGAGAGACATGTCTGCCTCTGCAACATGTCTTGTTTATGTTGCCAGCAAAATTTAAATCCCTGGAAGGTTCTGATGCTGTTGGTTTTGTGAATGTGCAAAAGGTCCATCAGAACTGCATCCAAGGATGCCTTGTATGCCATGGAGACAGAGTACAGAGAATATTATAGCTTCAAACTTTCTTTGGATTTTATTAAGCTTTTGAGTTTATTTCAGTGACAAGGGAATTATGGGAATTGCTCTTTTTTACTTTTTGGTCAAAATTCTTTTCCTCTTATTATAAAGCTTATTGATGCTATGGTTCCAACAAGTGGGTTTGTTCCTGGGGTTTACCCCACACTTGTTCCTGTTGGGTACAGCTGTATCCATGCAGCTTTTTACATGTTGACTTAGTATGGTAGTGTACTTTTCCGCATATTCAGTGGCTTTAATTGGGTTTGGTAGGGATTTGAAGCTTTGCTAATGTATCTCTTGGGAGTAGGTAGTTTGTCTTAATGGAATTTCTGAAGGTACCTTGGGTGGTAGGGATCTCTGATTTCAGTTTTATTTTGAAGGAACTTGCTTTATGGTTAAGATCCATTAAGTGATGGAAGATGTGCAAGATGCTTCATATTAGTAAGGAAAAGATCCAAGATGTCATTTCCTCTGGGTACTCTGTCAATACAAGTGTCATAAAACAGTCAAAGGCAAGGAATTTCTATGCTTGTGCAGTAATGGTAGGTTTCCCATTCTATAATTTGGATAGTTTAGATCACCTAGGATGTGCTGGATTTAATACTAAGTGATTCTAGTTCTTATAAGCATTGTAACATTCTTGTGTCATAGAGGGAGTTTAGCTAGCAATATATGGTGCAGGGCCTTTCTGATGGTTATTTAGACATGGAGAAGCTCTAGTGCATCATGCTGCTTTACCAGTCTTGATGCAAGTCTCTTCTGGATGTAGACTGAGACACCTCATCCCTTTCCCCCCTCCTGGGCAGTAGCTTATCTAGACATCGGTCTCACCAGTGTAATATAAGTGGATGACATTGGTTTAAGCATGCCAGCAGTGAGCTTGTCTGTGCACTGTGTGGCCTTTGGAGCACAGTTGTGAAGGATAGGATGCATGGTAATTCTGAAGATGGTGAACTCTTTGCTAGGAAGCTCAATGGCAAACCACTGAAGGATTTTTTTTTTTATTTAAGCAAGAAACGTCTTTATTAAATTATCATGTATGACAATCATACATTTATATAAATGAAAACAAATCATATTAGCATAATTTAGTTGCAAACATTATATATGTTATCTTTCCAGTCATTGTTAGTCAAATATTATATACCTCAGTCAACTCCTGCCTCCTTTTAAACCTTGTTCCTCCTCTGCGTTTATTGTTCCCACAATTCCCATTTTTCTATGTAAATTGCTCCTACCCTTTTCTAAAGATCCCAGTTTTTTAGGTCACCGTTACTATATTCAGTACTACTCGTAAAGTTGGTTTAGACTGTTTTCCATTTTCTAGTAATTACTTTTTTGGCAGCCGCTATAATTAGACTCTGCAAAACCTTACTATATCCAGGCAATTCTGATTCTGTATCATAGCTCAAAAAAAATTTCTTTAGTTGCACCAATTTGCGCAGCTAGGATCTGACAAAAGCAGTCTGCGGGGAATCTTTAAAGTCTGCCAACTCATTTTACTCCCAGAAAATATGTTCCTAATTACCACTTTCTTCTCCATCACATCTCCAACATTTTCTATCCACCTGAGGAAAAATTCTTTGGAGTCTACATAGGTGTTTTATACCCTAAGTAAACACTTCCAAACAATGATCCTAAATCTTCTAGACTTTGTTGCATATTTGGGAGACATGCATATGTCTCCCCAGTGTTTCTTTGCGAATTACTTATCCAGTCTCTTCTCAATCTTTTCTAACCTCCTCTGATTGTTATAGTCATCATGCAATATTTTGCAGGCTGTACTAACTATTCTTGTTTTAACAGCAGTTTCTGTTCTAGATTCTACTAAAAAACTCTACCAGTGCTGGTCTTTTGCTTATATCCTCCTGTTTCTTTCTGTTTACCTATACTCTGATATCAATCCTTGATAGGGAAGGCCATCTCTAGCCTGCAGTCTAAATAAATTCTTGGCCTCTTCCCATTCCCTTTCCCTCTCTGATTATTTACTCCCGATATGTTGGTTCTTTTGCCAGTTCTCTCCAGTAAATTCCAACCCCCTGTTGCTTGCATCTCCAATTGCAGTCATCCCTGTCTGCAAGTATCTCCTTTCTCCACTGCCATCTTGGCTTAGTTCTTAGAATACTTTCTGCTACTTTTATGCTGATAATGTGTATGGTTGTTGTTGTTCTCCTTAAGGAGGATCTGCAGTCTCTCCTCGTTTCTTGAACTTCCCCCATTTCATTGTTATCCCTTTCCACTTTAATAGTTTTGTACTTGGGCTATGTATAAGAGCCTTAACTGTGTAGCTTTGAAATACCCTTTTAAATTGTGTAATCCCAAACTGCCCTGTTCCGTTTGAAGAATCTGCTTATCCCACATGACTCTTGCTGTCTTCCCTCCCAGAAAAAAATCCTTCAGCTGTTTAATTGCTACCCACAACTTCTCCTCCGATTTGATAAAATATGCCTGGCCTGTGTATAAAACTAAATGAACTGAAAGCATTCTAACTGCTTATATCTGGCTAACCAGCCACTGAAGGATGTTAATTGCTAATGTATATTGAAGAAATGAGAGGGATGCATAAGGGGAAATAGGACTCTAGGGAGGGAAAATCCACATGGGGAAAATACACTTAGACAAACTAATTCAGCATGACAAAAAAATAAGATGCAAGACTGGATTGAATTTGGTTGGCCATGCAGTGAGGAAGAGATGGGGTTGAGAAAGGAACAAATGCATGACATTACCAGAAAGGTAGAAGCTCATGCTGTTCATTGGGCCGTGACAGACCTAGAGATGGATTTACCTAGAAGAATAAAAGAAGGGTGTTTTGTATATTTTTCAACAGTATGTAGGAATATGTAGAAAACCTTGTGTAACTGTAGTACCCATATTCAGTCATCCAGCTTGCTATATTGAATTAGTCCTTGGGGTTCGGCGTTGGTATAATGGCTAAGGTGCTTACCTCATAAAGATAAGATGCAGGGTTTGTCACCTTTGACAGGAAAATTATCTAAACTTAAAGTGGCCCCCAAAAGCAGCTAGCCTAGTACTCGCCTATAAAACCTATTTTAGTATTAACAAAAAAAAAGTGGAATATCAATTTTGGAAGGGAAGTTACGGTGGGATGGAAGATGACAAAGGTGGTCATTGTGGCCTGGTACAGAGGGAGATTAGGATAGTTGAGAAGTCTTTATGCCCCCCCCCTCCCCCTTGCTAGGAAGTATTTTTGTGTTGTGTATAAAACTGTGGTAGAACTGTATAGTCTGTACTTGGTGGTTGGTGTTATGTCAAATGACAAGTAGGGTGGCAGCATAGTTCTCATTACTCATAATCCTCTAATTTCTGGGATAAAGGACATTCATTTATATATTTTTTAATCAAGCTGCTCTCCTTTCTACAGATTGATCTACTTTTATATCCATCTTGGAATGGCGACTAGTAGATAGGTGAAAAATAGATTGACCTAACAGAGGTCCTGTCAGTCTAAGCCATTTCACACATATTAGGTCACCACTGGGGTTTGGCTTAGGAACTCTCTACAGGTAGCCTATCTGATCTTCATTAATACTACTGACACCATGACACGTAAGAACCTGATTGTGGTTATAAAGGACATGGTACATTTATTAGGGAGGTTGATAGAAAATTAGTTTGGTGTTAGTGGAATTTAGCAACGGGGGAGAGAGAAAAATTAATAAACAGAAGTGACTGTTAGTTGCCATGGGGTTCATTGCAGAAAATGGTCCTTTCACATCTGTATGTTTACATTAGACACTTAACTGCAGCTTAAGAACAGTGATTTAATTTAAGGAAAGTACGAGGGTTGGTGGAAAATGAGATCTGGAAGAATCTGGTTTGCTTTCATACCTATGCTAAGGTATTTTATGCAGCATGAAGGGATAGTGGCATAGGTCAGTAGTTTAGTGGGAGAACCTGATTTTGCATAACTAGATTTGTGGTAGCAAAGCACAGAAAAACAAAGAGCGTGTTTTGATACCACAGACACACAACTTTATTCTAATAAAATAAGTTCAGTGCTTTCATTCAAATTACAACCTGACGTTTATCTGAACTAAAAAAAACGTACAATTCAGCCCCTTGTAAAACGTCAGAATATAATTGGATATTACGCAGCCAATCATTGCACACACAACTATAAACCAGCACTGAAAGGCCTTTTAATTAAGTAATAAAATTTTAATGACACTCAGTTTAAGGATTGTACGTTTTATACTAATATATACTGTGTCCACCTGTAACTTGCTGACCTTAACTTAAAACACACACGTTATAGATAATTTAAGTTCTGGGGTGGGGGTGAGCTGAATCTAAAAGTGGACACCAGTAGAGCTCCCTGCATTCTAGGCATGCTTCCCAGCACCAGCCCCATACATATTCGGTACCTGTTCCACCACCAAGAATAAAAACTTCTTAAAATTAGTGCAGAGCTGAGCAGAGCATGCCTACTCAGGCCATTCTGATCAATTTGAATTGCATGTAAATGTTCATATATTATTTTCCTTAAAGGGTATGGTGTCTTTCCACCCTAAATTGAAGAACAAGACAAACTGCTTACTATACAGACCACCCCACTACTTTTATAATTAAATCTTCTATTTGGTGGAAAAGACTGTGGGATATTTGGGCACAATGATGATCACAGTATCGTAACTACAGAAACACTGTGAGCACTTGCTACACTTAAATGTGCCACTAGTTCCCATTTGAATACTGAAGTCCCTTTATTTTACTGTTTCCACATAAGACTTACAAATTCTTACCCTTCTTGTATACAAAAATGGGATCTTGACCAAAATTTAATTGCAAACCCATTGATCCAAACATAGCTTTCTAGTTTTTATGTATTCTTTTAACTTCACTTATGTTGATATTAGAGAATAACCTTAACTGTGGTACAATTACTTTTATTTTCCTTTTCAAAACCCTTTTCACATGTTTTTAAAGTTATTATTGGATGAAATGTTGTTGTCTGGAAGCAATCGCCACCACAAGCATATCTAAAAATGGTATTGAGTAACCCCTTTCAGCAAGTGACTGATTCAAATAATTTAATTCCTTAAAGTTTAATTTTCTGAAACCAGCCCTAGGGAGCTTCACCATTTGGCCCGTAACCTGGTTACTCTTCTGACAAAATGGGTTGGCTGCTAGTGTAGTGCAAATATTTGTTAGAGAATGTCAGTGCATCCAAAAATGTGTTATATAACCTAATGAAACGACAGTCTCTACTCAAGATTCAGAAGGCAAGGGGCATACCAGGAACCAACCATAGGAATGAATGAATAAATATTCAATCTGATGATGTAAATCTTTGTTCATTCTGTACCATTAGAACCTCTGTTCTGTCCTCAGAACCGATAAAGCAGTTTCCAAGCTTGCACCAACCAAAAACTCTCAGCTAAGACCTACCCATATAATGCCCCTCTCCTAGTTACTCCAGATCTCGTTTGCCACGTTATCTTTCTCAACGCTAAGTAGAAAATTGTTAATTTTAAGACAGTTTCTCTTCAAAATTATTTAATTTTTAGTCAAGTTAGCCCTTTCTTGCTGTCTCCTATAACCTAGGCTTATTTCCTACCCTTTTCCTTGGCAATTTAATTTTTTACCTTTATTGGTACTGTCCCTCCCTCCTGTCTTTGACGGGCCTTTCCTTTTTACTAGTGGTATTTTTTAAAATAACATCACTGGTATTTTCTCCCTTAATTTTTCTATAGGATAGCCTTGTTGCCTTACTATGTCAGACAAAGCTAAATTGGCATTTAAACAGTGTGACAAGTGTGGATGTAAGATGCCTAACTCAGATACACATGTTCGTTGTGTCCTGGGCGTGGATCATATTAAAGCTGAATGTGCCATTTGTGCTAGTTTTAATAATTGTGCACTAGCAAAACGTAAAAATAAACCTATCTTAAAAGGATTACTCAAGACCCCTTTTTCAGAGGCTGTATCTGGGTCGGAGGTCTCACCCCCTCCAAAGACCAAAAAACATAAGGAAAAACAGATTACTCAAGACACCTTTTTCCGAGGCTCTATCTGGGTCAGAGGTCTCACCTGCTCCAGAAATCCAAAAAACATAAGGATGAATGGAGTCTCTCTGTTCCTGCATCTCCGTCAGTTAAGGAACTGAGTCTACTCCATGCTTCACTGGGACCCTCGGCGCAGACCTCTTTGGCACCAGGCTCTGTATCGTCCATGATATTCACCCATATTTCGGTTCTGACCTTGGATCTGACATTGCCTCCGATGATTGTACCTGCTTCGGCACCATCCCCAGCCACGGTGCTGACAGTTTCTTTGGCTCCAAAACTCAAATACCTGCCAAGGACAAGATACCTCCACTCCGGTGCATACTGTCTCTGTTCTGACAGCAGTGGTTTCCATGTCAGCACCGTCCACCCTTGCTGCATCGGCTACTGTGGAGCTGATGCTCTCCTGAAGCAGTGCTTGGACCATCAGTGCCTAGCCCGGCTCCTATTTTCTCGCTAGCTATCATCTATGTCCACGGCTCTGGCTTCCAGTTCTCTCAGAGCTCCTCACCTGGAGGTGGGCTCCTCACGGCTAAGTGTGACCTCTGGTCCGAGGTTGTACCTCCCGTTTGTGGACTCTCATCCCTCCTCAGGTGGGCCTGCTGTACAGGTAGTGGACTCGCAGCCAGCACCAATGACATCAGTATCAGAACCCTCCCCTAGCATGCACCTCTCCCAACCCTCTCTTTCAGGACCCCGGGCACGGGAGTCACAAGAACCCTTTTTGAAGGGAACCCCTTCTCCAGAGTCCTCCTCAGAAGATCCCACTGGGGAGCCACCCCAGAAGAAATGGTTTAAGAGGAAGCAGCTTGATACACAGGAGGAATCTATCACCGAAGACAGTGATTACGATGAGTGGGAAGGGTCTCTACAGTCTTCCCCAGACGACATCTTATTTGGAGACTTTCTCGAAATTCTCAAGCAGCGGGGAGACAGTCCTATAACCCTTCTTCTGAGGAATCTGTGTTCCTGCAGGCATTCCGTGCCCAGCCATCTATGTCCTGGGTGACTCCACTGGCAGATGAGCTTGTTAAAATCATTGTGCAGAGTGCCTAGAAGGCCCCGGACAATGTAGAACTTGTACCTCAGATGCCAAACAAAAACTTTTGTTTACACCTGAAGACCAGCCCCACTGGTCCAAGCAGTTGACAGTTGATTCTATGGTCGTGGCTACGGCCACCAAGAGGGCACTGGCAGAAGATAGTTCCCCCATCCATCCTCAAAACAGAGTCCTGGACCATGGACAGACTAGGGAAATGGACCTATGCTTCAGCGACATTCGCCATTCGGTCGCTGTACTATCTGACACACTTTACTCCCCTCCAATGAGACCTAAATTCCGAAATGTTTCCCTCTTTGGTGGGGTACTGCCTGATGAGGTGCGTGATACTGTCGCCTCACAGCTAGCTACCCTTGAATCCATTTTGAACTCCTCGATGCGTTTGATATCTCACATCACTGAGAGGGCAGCTCGAGCTGCCACTTCAGGCATTGTCATGAGACGTAATGCTTGGATGCGGTTGTGTGACTTCGCAGACCCCTTTAAATCTTCCTTCATCAATGCACCTGTTGACAAATCTGCACTTTTGGACCCAACGTATGTGTCACACTTACACGTAGTGAGAAAGACGGAAAGACCTTGTCTGCTGTGGGCATACACCTTTCCATCCCCCAGAGGTCCTACTCCTGGAACCAGAAGGGAGGAAATATGTGGTTCAAGAAATCCCAATGACCTTTTCGTGACACTCGTGGTGAACAATCCCACTGGGGCAGAGGGGGGCAACTCGTATGGAAGACATTCCTTTTGGGGTACAGGGGGTCCGTGTAACCAGGGTGCTAGAGATTCTTTCTCCGGCAGACCCTACCAGCGCTCTTGAGCAGAGGCCCGATTGCTTTCCTCTGGAAGCAGTCGGGGGTCATTTTTCTCTGCATTTGCCAGCCTGGGATATTATTACTACCGATGTTTGGATGCAGGGAATAGTATCCAGGGGCTACCAAATGCCATTCGATTTAACTTCCACCCCCTATGTACCACCCAATCAGAGGGAATTAGCAGCCTTAGAAATAGAAAATCTGCTAAGGAAGAATCATCTAAGCAGTACCACCAGACCAGACAGGATCCAGGTTTTACTCTAGGTTCCTTTTAGTGCCAAAAAAGACAGAGGACTGGAGACCAATCCTAGATCTCAGCCTATTGAACAAATTTATCAAACTTCAAAATTTCCAGATGGTCACGATACAGCCCATTCTTCCCTTCCTAGGGAGGGATAACTGGATGTGCTCTATAGACCACCAGGACACCTATACCACATAAAGATGGATCACTGCTCCCAGAGGTTTCTCCACTCCCAGCTGGGAGCCAGTCACTACCAGTTCAGGGCACTGCCATTTGGTCTCTTGACAAGCCCCTCAAGTGTTCACCAAATGTATGGCAGTTGTGGTAGCTGATCTTCGACTACAAGGATTTCAGGTGTTTCCCTATCTAGACGATTGGCTCCTTACCGCTCCAACCAGGAATCTTACATTCAAGGTCTCACTCTCCGCTTGGGGATTGCAGTCAACAAGGACAGATCTCAATGTCTCCATTGAAGATACTGGAATTCAATGGAGCGGTCTTCTACACAACATCCTGTCAAGCTTCTCTTCCCCTCACAAGTTTTTGAACATAACACACCAAATCCAAGACCTTCTTCCTCAGACCTATGTATCAGTATGTCTTGTACTGCAACTCTTAGGCTCCATGGTGGCTGCCATTATGTTGGTACCACTGGCGAGACTGTACATGAGAATCCTACAGTGGCTCCTTTCCGCACAATGGTCATTGCTAATTTACCCACTCAACCACATGATACATCTTTCAAACCATTGCAAGGAAGAAATGTTATGGTGGATGAACCCACAAACGAATCTTTGGTGTTGATTGTCCTGTCTTCCCAAGGCCACTGTGACCACAGACACTTGCCTCTTAGGATGGGAGGGGGGGACATTTCCAGGGAAAGACTGTCCAAGGCACCTGGTCCCCCATGGAGGCCAATTTGCACATAAATGTCCTGGAACTGAGGGCAGTTCTCCTAGCATTGCAAGCATTCCATGTGCCCCTACCCTCTGGGACCAATGCATTTCAGTCAGACAACTTATCGGTCATTTGGTATATCAACAAGCAAGACGGAACCAGGTCTTAACCCCTGTCTCGGGAAGTCATGAGGATTTGGCACTGGGCGAAAGCTTCCAACTGCTTTCTTATAACATTACACATTTCCGGGATTCCAACCTTTTTGCGGACAATCTGAGCAGGAACATCCTGATGCCTCAGGAGTGGTCCCTCAACCCTGTAACAGCGAATCGGATCTTCCAATGCTGGGGCAAGCCTTGCTGTGACCTGTTTGCCCCCCCAAACTACAAATGCAGAAGCTACTTTGCCCTGACCCCCCCTCAGAGAACCATTGAGAGATGCTGTAACACATGATTGGCCACCGGGTCTTCCCTGTGGCCTCATCCTGATTCACAGTCCATGGATCCTGGATCATTCCCAAGACCTGTTCTCATCCTCCGGGACTGATTCATCCAAACCTGCACAGTCTCAAGCTCACAGTTTGGTTCCTTCACTTTCAGTGATTGCCATTCTGCCTGACATCCCATCTCCTGTTTGTGAACTTTTTCTGGCTTCACACAAACCTTCCACTAGGAAAGTTTATTCTAGTGAATAGACTAGGTTCTCTATTTGGGCCAAAGATCAGAACTTGGATCCTTTCTCTATGCCTATTCAAAAGATCCTACAATAACCGATTACTGTTTTTGCATGCAGGAGCCTCAGCTTCGATCACTGTACATTTAGCAGCTATTGCCAATTTTCATAATGATCTTGATAATTCTTCAGTTATGTCACAATGCCTATGCAAGAACTTTTTGGAAGGAGTATTACATGTTAAACTTCTGGTCAAGCCTCCCTTAGAACCCTGGAACTTGACTTTGGTACTTCAGTCTCTCACAGGTTCTCTTTTCGAGCCTTTTGATTCATGTGATTTGCGAGTTTTGTCATGGAAAACCTTACTTAGTAGCACTTACCTCAGTGGGAAGAGTATCTGAGCTGCAGGCGTTGTGTGTCGAGTCCTTACTTGATCTTCCACATGGATAGGGTGTCCCCATACTGACCCTTCTTTCTTGCCCAAGGTAATTTCTGGCTTTTCCATTAATCAATCTATTGACCTGCCAGTTTTCTTCCCTCAGCATTCTAACAGAGGGGAGTACTTTTTGCATACCCTTGATGTGCATCGGCAGCTTCATTGTTATTTGGACAGGACTAAATCTTTCAGGAAAACAGATCAATTGTTTGTGGCGTTTGCAGGACCCAGATTGGGTAAACCTGTTTCCAAAGTGACTTTATCCTCCTGGCTTAGAAACGTCATTACCTTTATCTACCAACGAAATAAGCTATCCTTACCTTCCAGAGTAAAGGCTCATTCTACCAGATCTATGGCTGCTTCTATAGCATTTCATTCCAGAGCCTCTATGGATGATATCTGCACAGCAGCCACTTGGGCAAGACCTCATACCTTTATATCTCATTACAAATTGGATTTTGCCTCCAGAGGACTGGCATCTTTTGGTTCTGTGGCGCTCAGGAATATCCTTCTTTAGGGCCACCCAGGACTCGAGTAGCTGGGGACTCTGTCCTAATGGTAATGAATGAACAAAGATTTACAACATCAGGTGAAGAAGTTAAATGTCTTACCATAACGTTCCATCTGTTTTGTAGATCTTTGTTCATTCATTACTTCCTGTCCTCCTTCCCCCTGCCTGGACTCATGGTGGACTTTAGGAAGTCCTGGTTAGGGTATTTGCTCAGACAGAGCCTCCTACTATTTTATTTTCTATTACTACATCTGTTATCTATAGGCAGGCAAACTCTACCTGAAGTAACTGGGAGAGGGGCATTATGGGTAGGTCTTAGCTGAGAGTTTCTGGCTGGCGCGAGTTCGGAAACAGCCGGATTGGTTCAGAGGACAGAACCGAGGTCTTAATGGTGATGAATGAGCAAAGATCTACAACACAGATGGAACATTATGGTAAGACATAACTTCTTTTTAGAGTTGAGCGCTTTTATTCCTCAATAACAACAATCAAGTATTCATCAGAACTGAAAACTCTCATTCAAAATCCATTTAAGTATGTAATTCAACAAGTCACGTGCAATCACTATACAGTCTCATACAAAATGTGTTGTAGTATATAAATTGATATAAATACTAATACAGTGGATAAAACCACTTATAAATGTATG